>NW_023459764.1:0-49618 GCF_013731165.1 Rhagoletis pomonella | reverse complement strand
TTACCTCAGATGGCTGAACAGTTTAAGCTTAAAAAGTTTGCACAAAAATATTAAAAAAAAAATTCTATGGAATCAAAACAATGAGATTTTTAATGCTGTTTTGCACTTTTTTCAAAGACTGGTTTAAGAAAAACTTGAATAACTCAGCCAAAACCTTAACAATTTAGATTTATGACATATCATTGGTAAGGTATTTTCAAGCTCAATAAGCTCATTCAAAGTATCAAAGAGGAAGGTAAGATAAACGCGTGTCATTCCACGTTGAATTAAGATGCGTTGGTATTTGATAAAGAACGTGATGTGACGTGAATGAGTTTGTGTGCCTCCCCACTGATACCTCATAAGCCTATACCGGTAAAGTTTTGAGCACTTATTCATGTTTTTCTTACACAAATCTTTTAAAAAAGTTAAAAAACAGCTTCAATTTATATTTTTATGTAGATTTTTAAGTTTAAACTATTTTGTCATCAGTCTAATGCACAGTAGTCGAAAAAATTATAGCCCCACCAAATTTTCACAAGTTTTAATATATTATTTTTGTTGTTATTTAATTTTGGTTAGTTTTTTATAGTTCATTCTTTAACAACGTCCGTATAAATACAAGTTTAAAGTCAATGTCACGCGCTTGGGTATTTCCCTATATTTGGTGCAAATCGTATCCCAAATATTTTTCTTTCTCCCAATAACGAAAATTAATTTGTTGAAATTTTTCAATAGAACGTCACTGTATTGTACCAATCTTTTGACTACAAAAAAAAAAATCCCATTGTTTTTATTTTGTACCAATAGCCCAATATAAAAAGGTACTAATCTGTACCAATGTAACAATAGAGTGCCACTGCCTTAAAAATTTATGCAATTTAAAACAAAATTCAACAAATTTTCGTAAAAATTTCGGGTTTTTTAATTGGATTCTGAGTATGCAGTTCTAGTAGAATAAAGTACAAGTTTAAAATAATTAAAAACTATGATTAGTTTTTTAGAACTTTTTTTTTTAATATTGCACAAATTTGGAAACTTGGATTTACACGAAATCGGGGTGCTCCGTGGTCTAAAAAAGCTGCATATTTATTTATTCTAAAAACCACATGCATTGCTTTTTCTAGTTAACGTTATCTTGGTATATGGGCAAGATCGTACTCTACTCAATACACCATGCGTTAAGCAATCCTCTTGCTAGGGTCTGACCTTGAGACTTATTCATTGTTATTGCGAACGCTACAATAATTTTGAATTGGCGACGTTTAAACACAAAAAGCAAGTGTTGATTCGCTGCGCTGTTAATTTATATGGGATAGTATAATTCGAATCACATGTCCAAGTCCATTAACTAACCCTTTATATGTACAGTATATTTTGCTTTGCTGCCTCTATGCTTAAGTGCACATTTAAGATACCTACCCCAAAATGCGCATCAAAAGCATTATTTTTAACATTTATAAGGAAACTGCTCCGATAGATGCATTCATCATACCTGCACATTGGCGATAACTGCCTTAAAAATTGTGCGACTAGTATCAATTATCAATGAAAGTATTACGTTTACCTGCACTGGCCCTACAATTACCTAATTTTACAACCTTTTATTTATTTTGCTCATCTCGCAGAACAACGAAAATGGCTATCAATTTATGTAGTTATATAGATAATTAGGTAACATTCGGTAAAAATTTCGCTAGCAGTAATTGCTACATGGTAAGTGCTCCGCCAATATTTGGTTTCATAGGGATTCGGATACCTTTCACATTGAAGTAGTAAAGAAAATTCGCTTAAGTGCCTCCTTCGGTTAAGTGCACAAGTTTTTCGTGCAAAGAAGGATGTGCAGCTAAGCAAAATATACTGTACATACATATTGGTATTGCGGCATCCAAAGAATTACCGAATATTTTTTTGCACGAAAAACTTGTGCGCTTAACCGAAAAAAGCACTGAAGCGAATTTTCTTTAGTACTTCAATGAGGAAGGTATCCGAATCCCTATGAAACCAAATAATGGAGGAGCACTTACCACGCAGAAATTACTGCAAGCGAAATTTTTTTCCGAATGGTATATAATTATCTATATAACTACATAAAATAACCGTGAAACCCGCTTAACCCCTACTTCTATTTGCTCCTGTGGATATTCAGAAACGACAGTAGATATTGACGCCATTTCTACTCCGGACAACATTTTAACCATTTCTTTACTAACTATCATACAGTGCTTATTTTGAGGACGCGAAACTTATCGATCTTTCAAGTGGTTTTGATTAATTACACCAGGCTGAGGTTCAAATACCCAATCGGCTAAATCTCGCAAAAAATCTCTTGTGGCACTTATCTCAATTTTTGAGTCTGGCGAGAATTCTCGCCCACTTTTAACCTGCAAGAGAAAACTGAAATAACCAAATTTTCTGAAACCCATATTTATCGAGAGTTTAAAATACTTTACCGTTCCAGGATTTTTTTTAAGTTTTCCAGCATTTTAAAACTACAAATACAAAATTGAAATTAAAGAAATGAAATGGTTCAAAATTGGTGAAAATGAGAATGCATGTTCGAGATTCAGTTTTACATTTTAAAACTGCATCTGAAATGTTTGCGCAACGTTTCTGATTACAAATTAGAAGTTATTTTTTAAATTGAAAATGGCGGAAAAATTTTAGAAAATTTATGGAAATTGGTCGAAGCTTGTTTCTCGGAGGCTTTTTAAGCCCCTGATTACGAATTTGAAGCTACTTTTTGGAAATTTGAAATAGCTGTTTCAAACTAGTGAACAACGTTTGAAAAAATATATCGGAGTTCTTAATACTTGATTCCAAATGATTTGTAAGCAGGGATCCCAAAAACCCCCGAACAAGAAATTTCAAGCACATCCAGTCGATTTGTAAAAATTTATCCGCTTTTTTTAGATCCGCCAATTTGAATTTCTAAAAAAAGAATTTCTAATTTGTAAGCAGGAAGCCCAAAAGCCCCCGAACAAGAAATTTCAAGCACATCCAGTTGATTTCTAAAAATTTGTCTGCCATTTTGGATCGGCCATTTGAATTTCTAAAAAATAACTTCTAATTTGTAAGCAAAGGTCCCGAAAAGTTCCCGAAAAATAAATTTCAAGCACATCCGGTCGATTTCTAAAAATTTTTCCGCCATTTTGAATTTCTAAAAAATAACTTCCAATTTGTAATCAGCGATCCCAAAAGCCCTCGAACAAAAATTTTCAAGCCTATCCAGGCGATTTCCAAAAATTTGTCTGCCATTTTGGATCCGCCATTTTGGATTTTAAAATTGTAGCATCAGATGTGCATTCAGGGATAAGAAATTTGAGTTTTTCCAGGATTTTTATTGACGAAGATATTTAAAAGGTTGCGAACTTAATCCCATTTATCCACCATATTAGCCTTGTTATTTGAAATTTTCTAAAAAACGCCACTCGGCATTCAAGAAAAGACGAATGTACAAATACATTAAGCCATAGAACACCTAAATCCTTCAACACAATTTTTGTTTAGAAGCCTGTCTAGAACTATTATTACCAGGGACGTGAACCGGATGAAAAAATTGGTCGGTTCGGTTCAGCGGTTCGAACCGTTTTTGCACTTTTGGATTGGCTCGTCGAAGCGGTTCAACGGTTCGAAAAACAAAAAAATAAAGCGCGAGTTTAAGTGTCAAGTGCAACAACGCGCAAGGTTAAGGGTCAAGTGTCTGTCAAATGAGATGGGTTGCCTTTACGTTGTCACGGTACGTACTACCATGTTTATCAAAAAGAAAAAAGTAGGTACATTTATCTATTGAAAATTGGTTGAAACGAACCTTTAAACCTTTATAGAAAGTGGTTCGTTTTTCGGTTCGGATCAAACATTTGTGGAAAATTTCGGTTCGGTTAATGGTTCAGTTAATTAATAGAAAAAAGCGGTTTTCCGGTTCAAAACCGTTTCGGTTCAAAACAGATTCACGTCCCTGATTATTACATTCCCACAGCGCTGAAGTCTGAGATTTTTCAAAATCTTTTGCAATCCATTATTTTCATTTCTTTCACTTTTGTAAAACCAACAAAGCTTTAGATACTAAAAAGCTCAACCCTGCAGACTGCTTCACTTGAAATTTCAAAATTCTCTACACAAACACACGCACACGAACACACTTGCTCATTAGCAAATGTCAACGAAATCCAAAGAAAGCGCGGTGAAAACACTTAAACAGGTTTATAAGATTTCGAGGTCGAAATCTGAGATTTAGGTGCAGTGGGAATGTAATATTAACAAATTTTTGGAAATAAAGTAAATGATGCTACTTCCTAATTGAAATGGAAATAACATATATGTAATACTTCTATATTGGCAGTAAGCTAACTTCTCAATGTGTAAGCATTCCGAAATCAAAGCGAGACAGTCTAGTACCATTTTTGTCAATGTGTTGTGTACTTGAGTGCCGTTTTTGTATATGTGTTGTATACATGTTTATTTATAAACGTATGTGTTCCTTTTCTTTCGTACGTGTTTATTGATATATCTGTACTGTAGTGTTTTCGGACGGTACTAGCTCTTACTGCCAATATAGGAGTTTTACATATATGGGAAATAACAATGCTTAAAGTACATGTAGATTCAAAGAAAAAATGTTCTTGCATCGTACGTGAGATATGAATATTGTTACATAAACATTGCCCTGTAAGTGTGGTTTCCATAAATGAAAGAGGTTATTGCGAAAACCTAACCAAATGGTTTTGTTAAAAAATTTAAAATTATGTAGGACTCATAAGCAGTATTGCCGCGAATCTTTTTAGTGGTAGCCAAATTCCTTTAAAAAAGGGCTACAAAAAGTCGTTGTGGATAAAAATGGTAGCTAAATTTTTTTACTTACATATACATATATAAGTATACACGCAAACATTTTCAATAAGTAATGGTATAGAAAAACAATGATTACTAGCAAAAAAGCTAATATTTTATCCAACCAAACGACACCTACTTGCTGGCTGGATCAAGTGATTTTACCACCAGGCCCGAAGCATATAACTTACCAGCATGCTGGTACAATATTTATTTCTAGTTGTTGTTATTTCCGATCGGTTTGTATATGTTTAATAAATTTCCTTGATAGGCTAGTCCGATCTGATTATCTCTAGTGCAAATAAAACAAGTTTATTCCACTATTACAGCCCAACGTTTCGCTAAACTTATTAGCATCAGGGGCGCGTTTTTTATTTTTGTCTGTTACAGCCATAAAATACAAAATATAAAAGGAAAATTAAAAACAGAAAAACACAAACAAGAACCTACATACATACATGTATGTATTCACATATACATACATATAGTTTGATGACAATAATATATGTAAACAAACAATTCTAACTCGATACAAGACAATACTCACAGTATTAACACTTAAACATTTTAAAAACTTAATTGCTAAAAATCCAATACCAGCTTGTGGGGCAGATTAGTCAAGACTGAAAACTTTTTAAACTAATTTTGTAAACATAAAATATAAGCTGCGGCAATGTCATCGGTATCTTCCTTTTTATACCCGAGCGCACTTGTGCACAAGGGTATTATAACTTTGTTCACATAACGGTTGTTTGTAACAGGCAAAACGAATCGAGATAGATATAGACAAATGAATACATAAATGATCAGGATGAAAAGAGAAATCGATTAAGCGGTGACTGTCTGTCCGTCCGTCCGTCCGTCCGTCCGTCCGTCCGTCTGTCCGTCCGTCTGTGCATACGATAACTCGAGTAAAAATTAATATATCTTAACTAAACTTGGTACGTGTACTTTTTTCGCGCGTAGGACGGATGGTATTGAAAATGGGAAAAATCGGACAATAACCACGCCTACCTCCCATATAACGGTAATTTTCAGAAATACGAAAACTGCGATATTTTAGTAACTACTGAAGATTATTCACTAAAAATTGATATTTACAATAATTTTTTGACGAAAAATAAGAATATTATAAATTTTTGAAATCGGGCGTAGCCACGCCCACTTATGGTTACATGTGTATATCTTGGCAACCGCTGCACCGATTTCTTCCAAACTTGGCACAGTTATTGGCCTTGGCACAGGATACCAAATGGCCAAAAATTTTTAAAATCGGACAATAACCATGCCCACATCCCATATAACGGTAATTTGGAGAAATACGAAATCTTCGATAAATCAGTAAATATTAAAGCTAATTTATTCAAAATTGATGCTTGCAACAATCCTTTATCAAGAAATACGCTTATGATAAAATTTTGGAAAATGGGCGTGGCACCGCCCACTTATGATGACATATATATATATCGGTAACCGTTCAACCAATTTGTACCAAACTCGGTATTTTTATTGTGCTTGCCACATAAAAGCAAAACATTGAAAATTATTGAAATCGGACTAAAATTACGGCCGCTTTTTATATAACGGTAAATATCAGAAATGCTTGAAACTGCAATATTTCGAAATTTAAGGACGCTAATTTACTCAAAATTGATACACCCCGGCTAACCATCTAGCGGTAGGTTTCGGAAAGGTGAAAAAACATTTATTTAATATTCGTGAAGGGTATTTAATGTTCATCTCCGCCCGAACTTAGACTTTCTTACTTGTTATTTATTGTTTTCTCTCTTTTCTCCATTATTCTTAGACTTTCCAGCGTGTACCTAGTTCTTTCCCTTGTCTCTTGGTCTATTATTTTAGTGTTTTTCAAATCGGCTGTGTGTCCACTAGTTACTATGTGTTGTGCTAGTGCTGTGTTTGTTTTTCGTTTTTTTTTTTTATATCTGCTTCGTGTTCTGCTAGCCAGGTACCTAGAGCTCGCTTAGTTGTTCCAATGTACATCTTGTCACAGGCTTCGTTTTCGTTGCCTTTACATTGTATTTCATACACAACATTGGTTTTCTGTTGGGAGTCAATTGGGCTTTTTGTTTTTGTATAGACTGAGGATAAGGTGGAGATTGATTTGTATGCACAAGTTATGTTTTGTGCTTTGGATAGTCGGTGATTGCAGTTTTCGCTTAACTTAGGTATGTAGGTAACGCTGTAATATTGTTTTGTTGTATTTGTTGCTTTTGAGTTTTCTATTTTATTTCGGTGACTATCTATTTGCATTAATTTTTGCTTTAATAGTTCGCGTACTAAGTATTCGGGGTAGTTGTTGGTATTCAAAGTTTTCCTTATTTTTCTATGTTTGTTGGGTGAAATTTAGGATGGCTAATTGTCAGTATTTTATGTATAAGGTTTTTGGCGGTATTAATTTTATATATGGTGGGTTGCGAAGAGTAATAATTAATTAGGCGTCCAGAAGATGTAGGTTTAGAATACCAATCTAGTATAAGGTTGCCATTTTCTCTAAAAATACGCGCATCTAAAAATGGGATACTGGCATTTTCTTCCATTTCTACGGTAAACTGAATTTTTCTGTGATATTTGTTTAGTATTTTTAGAATGATATTCACGTCATTTCTTTTAATTATCGCAAAAATATCGTCCACATATTTGGTAATGAGTTTAATTTCAATGTTGTAGTCGTTTTTGAGCTCCGAAAGGGTATTGTCCAGTAGATCATCCATGATGATATCAGCAATCGTTGGAGAAAGAGGGTTTCCCATGCACATTCCCAAAGTTTGGGTGTAGAGTTTGTTGTCATACATAAAATAATTATTGCCTTTGAGGCAAAAGTCTAGAATGGTTTGAAATTTATGTTTTGGAATCCGCGTCATATTTTTAATTTGTTCCCATTTATTCATAATAATCCTGATTTTTAATAAAAAATCTTATTTGGGTGAAAGTAAAAAAAGAATAAGAAGAAGAAGTGTATAGTGCAAACTGAGTAAAATGGCGCAAATCAAATGTGAAATAAAGTGGCAATACCAGCGATTTGAGGTTATAATAATTTTGGCAGGCGCCAAGTTTGTTTACTCTGTTTTATTAACGAAATATATAAAAAAAATTGAATAAATGATTTGGTTTTCATAAAATAATAACCGGAGACGTTTTAATAGTGTTTTAAAAGTGGAAACTGGTGATTTAGTGCATTTTTGACGTGGTAGACGCTCATAGAAATTAACGAAATTTAACAAAAGTTTTTTGTTTATAACTTTTAAATGGTTAATAATATTAGCCCTCCCCCTCCAGATTGTTAATAGGGGGCCTGAAACGCGTCGTTTGGTACCCCTCCCGACTTTTCCGGACCTTTTTTAGTGGGTGTTACCCTATACTAGAGAATTACCTATATAAAAAAGCGATAACAAACACAGCACTAGCACAACACATAGTAACTAGTGGACACACAGCTGATTTTAAAAACACTAAAATAATAGAATAGAAGAATAGGAGAAAAGAGAAAAAACAGTAAATAAAAAGGAAGATACCGATGACATTGCCGCAGCTTATATTTTATGTTTACAAAATTAATTTAAAAAGTTTTCAGTCTTGACTAAACTACCACACAAGCTGGTATTGGATTTTTAGCAATTAAGTTTTTAAAATGTTTAAGTATTAATACTGTGAGTATTGCCTTGTATCGAGTTAGAATTGTTTGTTTACATATATTATTGTCATCAAACTATATGTATATGTGAATACACACATGTATGTATGTATGTTCTTGTTGTTGTTTTTTCTGCTTTTAATGTTCCAAAACAGACAAAAATAAACAACTCGCCCCTTTTGATGCTAATAAGTTTAGCAAAACGTTGGGCTGTAATAATGGAATAAACTTGTTTTATTTGCACTAGAGATAATCAGATCGGACTAGCCTATCAAGGAAATTTATTAAATATTTATTTCTACTTAAAGATGAAACCAAAGGCGATATCTCCGAGCCAATTGAAATGTATTTTGTCAATATATTTAGCTTTCGGTACTAGTATTGCACCCTCATCAGAATTATAAAAAATATGTACTTATATATGTATGTGTGTTTAATGCAAGTTAAACTGCGGCACCATGTATTGTGCATCTTATCATATACACATATATGTATAAGTGAGATATCGCCTTTGGTTTCATCTCTAAATTGAAAAATCCGAGCGTTAAACACTTCTTTTAATATTTATTTCTTTACAAATGAGGTCGAGGAAAGATCGAAATGATTAAAACCGAAATTTCAAAATTTTTTACCATTTTGGTAAACATTGTTTTTTTTTTTAATTCAATTAAATTTAATTTTTGACTCATATAGTGCAAGAAATTTTACGCCAAAATACTTTTTACTTAGAAAATTGAGCTAATTTCACCAGTCGCGACACCAGCATGCTGGTACATTCTTAAAATTTTCAGCTGCTGGAACAACCACACCACAAGAACATACATCAATCGACTTGATGGGCCATTTAACAAATTAAGCATATTAAGGGCCGTAAACTTATCTATTTTAAACTATAGTTTAATCGTTAATAGATAAGCTAACAGCCTTAACGTTTTACAGTATGTATGTATAATAACGTAAGGAACATACAATACATATGTGTATATATGTAAGTCTTCAAAACGTATGCATAAACCAAATTTCAATACGCTCAGAAATTCAAAAGTGTATTGACTCGAATTTGTTTTCAAATCGGTTTTTTAATTCTCACATCGGTTAGAAAACAGGTATAAACGCATCATTCATTTAACTCGAAGTGAAAAAATGCTGGCTTTCTTTATACATCCCCTTTTAAATTTGAATTATTATTATTATAAACTCGAATTGTTGTTCGCTTCCATTTCGGTCAACCGCGCAAGTTAGTTATTAAAGAAATGTCGTATAAAAACAGCAGATTTGGTTTGCTTTTGAATACGGCTTCATCGAGTGCGCAATAAAGACCGAGGTATACATAAATACTTGAAATAAATATGTGTTGAGTCAAATCAGCTTTTTGTTAATGCGGTTCTTGCGTAGGTATAAACAAGATATCTTACATAAATGAAAAAAAAAACAAATTAAGCATAGTATAAAGCTTTTTCATGCCAAGTATGAATAAATTCTAAAAAGGACTAAAAAGGGCTAGGGCCAATTTAAAATTTATGTGGCCAAAAAAAACAATGTGGTAGGTAAATCTAGCCACCAAAGGGCTAAAACGTCAACATTACTCATAAGTGTTTAGGTGTTCGCGTGCACATGCGTTCTTATAACTAATTAGATCTTAAGATTTAGCTGCTAAGATTTGGTTGTGTTTAGACCTTAAGTTTCACAAATGTTCAAACTATAACAAGACCTTAAGGCTCTCTTGTAACTAGGCAATAGAAATCGTTTCAATTGCAGCGAGTAAGAAGCGTTTTGTAAAAACGACGCTATACGGCATTAAAAAACGGATCGAAGAGATCATTCGATTTTGCACATTACAAAGTAGGGACGCCTATCGGCAATGAAAATTTGATATATCGGTAGCGCGATATTCCAAATTGACGATATTCGATACCGATATATCTACTAAAATAATATCGATATATTGAATATCGGCAATATCGATTCACACCGACCTCGTTGCTTTGTTAGTTGGCACTTTTGCGTATAGTTAGTTTTCGTTTCGTTGTTTTTTTTTTTTTAATTTACAAACGTCTAAAACATATACGTAAAACTACCAGAAAAAACACGAATAAGCATAAATTTATATCACGAAGTTACTGTGGATAAGATACACTCTAATTATTTTGAAAAATAGTAACCAGAGTTCAACAACATTGATTTTCCCCTCCTCACAAGCAAGTCTAGGGGGTATACTCTGTATTGCGATTCGAAACTCAATTGCTGCGATCCTCCTTTTGAGTAGATGTTTCAGGAGAGCTGATGTCAAATACCTTTGTTTATAAAAATATATTTATTTGTATTTACTCCTAACTTCCTACCCTATTCACTGTTATTTATACTCTGGTAACTTACCGTCTTGTTTTCTGTGGAATGATAATTTTTCAAGTGTACAAACAAATTAGTTGTCCCTCCAGAGTACGCAACAATTTTCTGGCAAGTTTTGCATTTCGCTTTTCTATCTTTTATTCTTTGGAAATCTCTCCACGCTGAACTTTTTGGAGCCATGATTTCGGTAACAATCATTTTAGTAAAATCTGCGGAACTACAGTTTTAACACTTTTTCCGAGAAATAAAAATTTATCTGCATGTATTTAAATACACATTTCCCCGACATATTCATGGTTGAAAATGGAACTATGAAAATGCGCGTACTTACCAAATAAAATCACTAAGCACGTATATTTTCAAATTATGTTCAAAATTTTTTTTGAACATGAGAGATTTCTGAGTATTTGAATGCAATTTTAACTTTAAAGTCACTTTTGATGGGAATGAAACTTTGGTGATAACATGCACGAGCAAAAGGAATAAGAAAGAAAAAAGCAACAGCTGAGTTGCAAGAAATGGGGAAAATAGCATCCGATATTTCGGATATCGAAACAAAATATCGTATCGATTCCGTATCGCAACTTTTGATATCGATATAAAATAACCGATATTCTCAACAACGATATTGATATGTTGAATATCGTATCGGTATCGCGCATCCCTATTACAAAGAACGGACGTGTTTGATTTATTTTATTGCCACCTGATATATTTCTTCAGAAGTGGTCGTTAGAACCAAATTTAACCGCGAACTAAGGTAAAATTAAATTTCGAATACATGTAAAAAATTTCCGTAAAATGAATCGCGATATAAACGCAGAAAAATATTCGCTACTGCAGTTAAAAGCCTGGTGTACTGCCGAAGGAATCAATGCGAGCGGTGCTAAGGCGTCTTTGGCTGCAAGGTTAAATGAGCTGTCAGCCGAGCTCGAGGATTGTGCCCAAAAGTAGATAATAGGCCCGTCATAATGGGTACGTATACGTCAATAACGGAAAAGTATGCGAAGGAAGTGGTGTACGTACCGTAGAGATACGCCACAATGAAAGTGTTGCGTCTGCAAACAAAAATCAGCTGTGCCTTATAGCAACGTACTTGGGGTTTACACAAGTCAATTTTTTAGCTACAATAGCAAAACATTCACATTTTTTTTACTAATATATTCCCACTTCTCTTGACTTGACTCAAACAATGTCTAAACTATGTGCATATTCTCAGTGGTCTTATCTTGTGTAAACGCGGGGTTATACAACTGTCAGCAGTGACGGACTTACGTGCGTCAAAAGTTGAGTGTTGGCCAACGTTCGTTGGGTCCGTCGACGCAAGGATGGCCAATCTGATGCTCTCTATGCAAACACACAGAGTCTACTCAACTGTCAGTTTCATCCTTGAGCGCAACGTACGCAAAGTACCCATTCAGACGGGCTTATAAGGTGGGCAGACTACTTAGATAACCAGTACAAACAGGGTGAAAACAACGGCGACAATAACGGCGATGACAATGGTGAGCATAACGGCGATGGCAACGGTGAGCATAACGGAGATGGCAACGGTGAGGATAATGGCGAGAACAGCGGTGAGGACAACGGCAGAGTTTTAAGGAGCGGCAATGTTCAACGGTGCGAAGGGAATGTGTTGGCAACCAACGACGACAATAATCCTATTTATATTCAAAGGGGTGTAGCATGTATGCGTAGCGGCACGTTCGGGAGTCGTCCAACGACGAAGCAGCAGCCCTTAAGATTCAACTACTGCAAAAAGAAATACAACTGCTTGCCCTACAAAAGGCTATGTTACAAAAGAACGACACAATGGCGAGCACAAGCAAGCGAGGAGACAATATTACATTTGAAACACTGAAGGATGTCATACCAGGGTACGACGGCGGCGATGGATTCAGCACATGGCGAAGTCAAGTGATGCACTACCGTGAAATTTTTAAGTTAGACGATGCCATGCTGTGTGTGGTTATACGCTTAAAGCTAAAAGGCCTCGCGCTAACATGGTACAACGTTAAGCCCAATTTTCTTAAAGACGTTGACGAATTTCTGTGCGTTATGGAGACCGTTTTCACTTCCGGCGAAAGAAAACTCGAACGCCGCTGCAAGTTTGAAAAACGAGTTTGGTCGCCTGAAGAAAGTTTCGTCAACTACTACAACGACAAGTTCTTGCTGAGCAGCAATTTGAACATCACTAACGAAGAGTTCACTGACTAACTCGTAGAAGGGATACTGGATAGACAACTCCGAAACCAGGCAAGGCTCCAAAATTTTTGGTAGAGCGTTCCGCTCAATAACTTTGCCGACCAGTGGTCAAGCCATACACCGGAGAGCGGCTAAGGTGTTATAATTGCAACTGCTCCGGACATTACGCGAAGGATTGTAGAAAACCAAAGAGCGAAGCCGGTACGTGTTATGCATGCGGAGACCAGGGCCACTACGCAACGGAGTGCAAGATGTACAAGAAGGAGAAGAACAATTTTGTAAGTTATTTTAGGTAATACGCATATGCACATATGAACACATATATTTATAGAGTGCCTAGTTGATTCAGGCAGCCCGGTTAGTTTATTGAAGCAGGTTGTGGTGCCCCCGGGAGTAGAGTTAGAAGAAGTAAAAGAGACGTACTACGGGTTGAACAAAACAGTTTTATGTGTTATTGGAAAAATGAAATGTATTTGAAAGTCCTGAATAAAGAGGTTTCAATTGAATTTCTGGTGGTACCGAATGGATGTATTGGTTACACAGCGTTGTTAGGTAGGGATTTTATCGAAGCGAGTAATGCTAGGTTTAAAATTGCGAATGCAGAGTTTTTGGTCAGAGTAGCGCAAGTTGAGGCAGTAAGTAGTGTATAAAAAGTGGAGGAAAAGTATGAAAGTGGAAAAATTGTTAAGCAAGATGGTGTGAACAAAGTGGAGAACAATAACAAAGTTGAGACAACGTATAAAATTAAGGAAATGGTTAAGTTACATATGACAAAGAAAGGTTCGTGCCAGAATAATAATAGCGTAAAAGATATTAAGCTAGATAAAAGCGATAACGTCAGAAGTCTCGTAAGCGAAATTATGGCAATAGATATGTGCGAGGAAACAGACATAGATCTCAAGCTGGGTGAAGAGATTAAATTTAATGATAAAAAAAAACTTTTTAACGAAATCTTTACAAGAGTTTACCTAAATTCAAAGAGGCAAGGAAAGCCTTTAGTTAGAAAATAAATGAAACTGATGAAAAGCCATTTGCGTTCGCACCGAGAAGACTGGCATATAAGGAGAAGTTAGTTAGTTAGTCGGAATTCGTGCCACCTATAGTGTTAGTCAAAAAGGAAACAGGTAAACTTCGGTTATGTGTTGATTATAGAAAATTAAACAAGGTTACAGCAAAGAACAGTTACCTCATGCCCCTCATAGACAATTTGTTAGATAGATTAGCGAACAAGAAAATATTCACGAAGCTGGACCTCAAGAACGAATTTGTTCACGTGTTAATGGGTGAAGACTCAATAAAATACACATCCTTTACCTCACCGTTAGGGCAGTACGAATTCCTAAGAATGCCATTTGGACTCAAAAATGCAATTGAAAGGTTCAGAAGTTCATCAACAAAATTTGTGCGGACATGATTCGAAGTTTTATAGTTTATCTGGACGACATTATGATAGCGATACAGAGTTTAAAGGAGCATTTTGAAATATTACGAAAAGTGTTTTTAAAGATCGTACAGAATAATTTAGAATTCAGGTTAGATAGGTGTGAGTTTTTGCAGTCGAGGATATCATACCTTGGCTACACTATAACTGGTGAAGGTATTCAGGCCAATTAAAGAGGACTAAAGGCAATATAAACATTTGCAGTCCCGACTAAAGTTCACGAAGTTCAAAATTTTCTGGGCTTATACTCATATTTCCGGAAGTTCATTAAAGATTTTTCAATGATAGCCAAACCCCTCCACGATCTTACGAAGAAAGATAAAAAGTTTCAATTCGGAGATACAGAGCTAGACTGTTTTAACAGCCTTAATAAAAACTGATTGCATCCCCTTTTTTAGCAATCTATGACCCAAACGACGCAACAGAGTCGCACTGTGATGCAAGTGCTCTAGGTTTTGGAGCAATTTTTTTACAGAAGATAAAAGACAATAAACTTCATCCAGTGTTCTATTTCTCCAAGCTCACGACAGACACAGACTCGAAATATAACAGTTTCGAGTTAGAAACACTTGGAATCGTATATGCACTAAAAGGTTTCAGAATTTATTTGCAGGGCATAAAATTTAAAATTGTTACCGACTGTAACTCACTAACATTGTCGCTCAATAAAAAAGATATGAACCCGCGAATAGCGAGGTGGGCTTTAGAAGTAAAAAATTACGATTATGCACTTGAACACAGAGCAAGAAAAAGAATGCAACATGTGGATGCACTAAGCAGAGTAAATAACGTGCTAGTGGTGCACGAAAACACTTTTGAGGAAAATCTGATACTATGCCAGAATAGAGACGAACAGATGGGAAAATAAAAAAGAAACTAGAGGTTAGCGAAGACAGTCACTACGAGATGATAAAGGGGATAATTTACAAGAAGAAGGACAGAAACCTACTCTTTTACGTCTATAGAAAAACATCTTTTAAACAAGTATCATGACGAAATGGGACATCTAGGAATAGACAAAGTTGTGGAAACTATAGAAAAGAGTTACTGGTTTCCGAACATCAGAAAAATGACAACCAGTCACACTGAGAATTGTTTAAAAAGCATTGCGTTTTCTAACAAAATCGGTAGAAAAGAGGTTTTTTTTACACATGATACCAAAAGGAAATATACCATTCGAAATGATACACATTGACCACTACGGTCCAATTCATAGCCAGTCCACAAAGCATAAACACATATTTGCAATAATAGACGCATTCACTAAATTTGTTCGCCTTTACCCTGCAAAAACGATAATGTCGAAAGAAGCGGTTACGGCGTTAAAAGATTGCTTTAGAGCATATAGTAGGCCAAAATGCGTAGTATCAGACCGAGGAACCTGCTTTACCTCAAACGAATTCGAAGAATTTCTAATAGACAACAACGTCGAGCATATAAAAGTCGCCACAAGTTCACCTCAAGCAAACGGCCAAGTTGAAATTGTCAATAAAAGTTTAGGACCCATGATCGCAAAAATGATAGATTCTGAAAATGAAATTGGGTGGGTAAAAGTGTTAGAGTGTATGGAGCACGCAATGAACAACGCAGTGCACAAGGCAACAAAAGAGTTTCCCAGCGTATTGCTGTTTGGAGTGAGACAGAAAGGAAAAATTATAGACAGGCTTAGAGAAAATTTATTAGAACCAATTCAAACGTCGAACTCGGTACCACTATGAAAAGTCAGAGAACAAGCAAAATCAGTACAAGTTATAGCACCAAATTACAACAAGGAATACTCAGATGCCAAACGACTTATAACTAATTAGATCTTAAGATTTAGCTGGTAAGATTTGGTTGTATTTAGACTTTAAGTTTCACAAATGTTCAAACTGTAACTAGACCTTAAGGCTCTCTTGTAACTAGCTAAGAGAGATCGTTTCAATTGCAGCGAGTAGGAACCATTTTGTAAAAACGACGCTATATGGCATCAAAAAACGGATAGAAGAGATCATTCGATTTTGCACATTTGATATATTTCAATTACGTAGATAATAAAAACACGATATGAAAAACGGAACGGCAAAAGCGCTGGAATACGAGAAGTATTTGATGAAGCGGGAACGACGCGGGCTACTGAAAACCTACGCAAATTTAATGTTTGAAAGAGCAATAATGTCAACGGATTTATTTCGCTTTTGAAAAGGTAATACGAGTATTGTCAATAGATTTTATTTCGCACCAGTATCATGGTGCCTCTGAATCAAGATTAAATGAATGGTTGCCGGACATTAGAATATCAGGCAAATTTTAAAAGTGTATTGATTCTAGTTTCTAAAAATTCAAAAATTAAAATCACATATACAGGGCTTTTCATTTTTACATTATATTGTCTATACAATCGGGTGGTTCAAAAAAAAAGTATAGTCGAAATATTGATGCTCTGCACCCTAAGATTGCTCTCTGCCGAAATATATGCACATTACGTAATCGAATACTCCTTCAACACTTCGAAGGCGGTATATCGGAATGAATCGATTACAACCCAGATTACTTCCCCATAAGCATGGCCGCTTTGTGGTTAACGTCCTTTACATACCCCTTTACTTGTAATCGAAAAAGTAGGCGATTGTCCCGAACACTCTTCGGATGTTCAATACAATTAGGTATACCTTTATAAATTTGTAAGCGATGTTGTAGTCAATGTACACACAATGCCGATTACAATTATAAATTTGTAAGCGGTGTTGTAGGCAGTCTGCCTACAATTTCGATTACAATTATAAATTGGTAACATATACTAACATATTTTGAATTATTAGTTTGTATGTACAATACCTACATAACATGTATAAAGCACAAACATTTGTAATGAGGATAGCTGTCTGCGGATGGACAAAAATGGTATAAAAGGAGCAGTGCTAACAAGCATTGTTCATTAGCTAGGCATACGTGGCACGCGTCGCAACGTGGGACACACGGGTAGTGGAAGAGGGATCAACCTCCGAGACTATTATTGTATATTCGAAGTGGGCTTTAACCACTGAGACTGGTGCTAGCTGTAGGGTTTAAACCTACTCTAGTTCTATACTTTAGAGAGTAGATATAGCGAGAGTATAGCGAATAAAGAGGCTGTAAACTAGAAGCGAGTGTGTTCTAATTTCTTGAGGAGATAGGGTGTTTACTCCTTACAGGACCCTGGACAACCGAGAGCTACTCCCAGCACTCAGGAAAGTCCGTTACAAATGGCGCCCGAGCAGGGACTCTAAAGGAAAAGAAAACATAAAGGAGAGTGCCGTGAAAAAAAAGTTAAGTGAAAAAAAAATAAGAGAGAGAACACAAGTGATAGAGACACTGAGTTCAGCGACTACCCGAAAGACCCAAATTTAAGAAGTAATAAGGGCACAAGTGAGAGAGACACAAAGTGCAGTGACCACCCGACGAAATATTAGTAGGCGGTCCAGTGAAGAAACAGTGTGAAAAAAAAACAATGGTGAAGAGAAATTGGATACATTACCTCGACCGAGAGGAGCTGCTGACCTATATGGCAGAGTTCGGCCTCGAACAGACAGGAACAGTCGAAGAGCTGCGAAGACGTTTCTGTTCATTTATACAAGAAGAAAGTAACAACGAAGACTACCAAAGAGCTAGAAGCGAAACACTCGAAGCCTGCGCTGAATGTTACCGCAGCAACACCAAGTGGGAGCCAGGGAGCCAGTGTCATGCAGTCACCAATGCCCGTTGACGCGTTTGGGACACCACAGCCATACGTAACGTATCCTATGACATCGCTGGCAACCATCATGGACCGAGTCCGTAAGTGGGGTTTCAAATACGACGGCGGCCGAGACCTGCTCAGATTCATCGAGCGTGTAGAAGAATTGGCGGAAGTATACGAGGTGAATCGTGACTTGTTACCGCGAGCGATGCCAGAACTACTTAAGGAGAAGGCGTTGACATGATTCCGCAGTAATAACCGGAATTGGCGACAATGGGAGGACTTCAAGAGAGACTTTCTAAGGTTCTTCTTAAACTCTCGCTACCACGAAACCTTAGACGATGAGATCCGTCGTCGCGTCCAAAACAGAATGAGAAGTTTAAGGACTATGTGTTGGCCCTTCAGAGTCTGATGCGACACGCGAACTACACCTCAGAGCAGAAGCTGGCGCGTATCTACAGAAACTCCAGAAGCAAGTTCCAATGGTACGTCAAACGATCCGAGTTCACCACCCTAGAAGAGCTAGTGAGTTTGGCGGAAGACATGGAAAATATCCCCCTGGTGAGAGAGCCACAGAGAGCCGCAGCGCGAACAACTCCACGGGTTACGGAGAGATATCAGCACATGCGCGAGCTGCCTAGGAGTGACGAGACGGCCAGAGCAGAGAGAACACAGCGCCGACCTGAACCACACAGCGGTGTAGCAACAGTACAGTCGGAGTACATTAATCCGTGGACTGCGTGTAGACATTGCGGGGGAGATGGCCATTTTGCGAGGGAGTGTAGAGCTGCACGGAGAGAGTTTTGTTGGACCTGTGGTCGATGCAATGTTCCGACTCGAGAGTGCTGCCGTAGTGCATCGGGAAACGGGTCGAGGTCCCATTTGCGGCGAGGAGTGGGGCGTCAGGTAGAACAGCCTCGCCCAAATTAAATAGTGTACTAAGGCAGTCGGATGGCCGAATTATGGCGGCGATCAGAGTAAATGAGGTCGACGTAGTAGCTGCAGTTGATACAGGCGCAACAAGAAGTTTCTTGAGCGAAGCCATGGTTAAGAGACTGGATGTGGGAGAGGCTAGGCAGGTGAACACGCGTGTGGTAATGGGTGATGGGAGATCCAAAACGGTGCTGAAGGCTATAACGGCACGAGTGGAGTTAGCGAATCAGGTGCATGAAAGCGATCTTTTGGTACTGCCTGGTTTGATGGATGACGTGGTGCTTGGAACCGATTACCTGGCAAAGGCGGGGATCCGATTATGTTGCGGAGACTTAGACGTGACACTCCGAGAAGAGAGCTGCGCACAAGGAGTAGAAACGTTCACGGCAATACGCGAGGGAGGTGCAGAGAGGTCAGGTAAATTCAATGAGCCCAAATCGAACCCCATGCCTACAGAAGCCGCGACAACCGACGAAGCGAGAGAGTTCTTAAAGTCAGAGTTACGCAAATTTGAGAAGATGTCTGGAGTTTCAAATATTGCCACTCACCAAATCGTCATGAAGGATGACCGGCCGATCAAGCAGAGGTAATGCCCGAAGAACCCGAAGATGCAGGAGATCATCAACGCGGAAATCGACGACCTTATCGAGAAAGGGTGTATTGAACCCTCACACAGCCCGCACAGCGCCCCGATAGTGTTGGCGAAGAAGAAGACCGGCAAGTGGAGACTCTGCGTCGACTACCGACAGCTGAACGAGCGTTCAGTGCCCGACGCGTACCCCCTACCGAAGATCCAACATATCCTTGACCGACTACGAAGCGCGCGTTACATTAGCAGCCTTGACCTGAAAAACGGTTACTGGCAAATCCCGATGGAAGAGCAGAGCAAGCAGTACACTGCTTTTACAGTGCCAAAGCGGGGCCTTTTTCAATGGCGAGTAATGCCGTTTGGGCTCAACTCCGCCCCCGCGACGTTCCAGCGTGCGTTAGACCAAGTTATCGGCCCAGAGCTAGAGCCGTATGCATTTGCCTACCTGGATGACATTATTGTCATCAGCGCAACCCTGCAAGAGCACGTCCAACATCTTTCGGAGGTCTTCCGACGGCTTAGGCAGGCGAATCTTAGGATCAACCCAGAAAAATGCGAGTTTTTCAAGAAGCAGTTGAAGTATCTGGGTAACGTCGTCAGCGAGAAGGGCATTCACACCGATCCAGAGAAGGTCGCGGCTATCAAAGAGCTGACACCACCGACAAATATAAGGGAGTTACGCAGGTTCCTAGGGATAGCTTCATGGTACCGAAGATTTGTCCCCGACTTTTCCAAAGTGGCACATACGCTGACGTCCATGCTGAAGAAGGGCCACAAGTGGAAATGGAACGATGAGCAACAGACAGCGTTCGAGGCGCTGAAGAGCGCGTTAACCGAGGCACCAGTGTTGGCTTGCCCCGACTTTACGCAGAAGTTCACTCTACAAACGGACGCGAGCGACTTCGGGCTGGGAGCTGTTCTCACGCAAGAGATTAAAGGAGAAGAACGCGTAATCGCATACGCGAGTCGCCAGCTCAACAAAGCCGAACTCAATTACTCACCAACAGAAAAAGAGTGCCTGGCCATAGTGTGGGCGATCAGGAAGATGGGACCCTACCTAGAAGGATACACGTTTACCGTCATCACCGACCACTTAGCGCTGAAATGGCTGAGTAAGATAGAGAGTCCGTCCGGTCGGATTCCAAGGTGGGCGCTGGAACTGCAGCAGTACTCCTTCGATGTGCAGTATCGCAAGGGTAAGCTGAATGTAGTAGCAGACGCGCGCTGTCAAGACAGCCCCAGGAAACATTGCTTGGTTCAATGACGGCGGGAGGAGTAGCGGTAGAGTGCAAGTGGCTGAAAGACAAGATGGCGGAGGTGGAGAGGTCCCCACAGAAGTTTTCTGACTTTGTCATCGAAAATGGTGAGCTGTACAGACGAATATCAGGACAAATTGACGGTGAAGACGTGTTGCCATGGAAACTATGCGTGCCGGCAGAGCAAAGACAGAAGGTGTTATGGGAAATTCACGATGTTCCCAGTGCAGGCCATATGGCAATCCGAGAAACGATAGCGCGGGCGACAGCGCGGTACTATTGGCCGGACATGTTCCGTGACGTGAGGCAGTACGTGCGACAGTGTGAAACGTGCCAGCTTTACAAACCAAGCCAGCAGCAAGCAGCCGGAAATATGCTGACACAGCTAGCCGAAGAACCCTGGGCGACAGTGTGTGTTGATTTCGTAGGACCTCTTCCGCGATCCAAGCATGGAAACACTATGGCGCTGGTAATACTAGATCGTTTCTCAAGATGGGTCGAGGTTGTACCAATGCGGAAGGCAACAGCGGAGGGAGTAATTCGAGCAGTGAGAGAGCGGATTATCGGCAAATTCGGCATTCCAAAAATCCTGATCTCGGATAATGGAACGCAATTTACCAGCGCGAAATTTAAGCAATTCCTGGAGGAGATGGGAGTAAGGCACCAGTTCACTGCTCCGTACACACCGCAGCAAAATCCGACGGAAAGAGTGAACCGTAACGTCAAGCGACTACTGGCGCAGTTTGCAGGCAGAGACCAGAAGAGTTGGGATCATCTGTTGCCAGAAATGACTTTGGCCCTCAACACGAGCGTGTGCGAGGCAACGGGTTACAGCCCGGCGTTTGTCATCCAGGGGCGAGAACCAAGGTTACCGAACGCATTGTACGACGAAAATACGTTAGGAACCGGCGAAGATACCACCACACCGCAAGTAAAAGCGGCGAGAATGAAAGAGGTGTTTGAGTTAGTGCGACGAAACCAACAAAAGGCAACGACAGAGCAAGCGAGACACTACAATCTGCGAAGAAGATCGTGGCAACCGGTCGTGGGAGACGGAGTTCTGGTGAGAGAACACTTCTTGTCTAAAGCCGTAGACAATTTCACGGCTAAGCTTGCACCGAAATACTGCGGACCACATTGCGTACTAAATTTTATTTCGCCTGTGATCGTCGAACTCGACAAGGTGCACAAAGGGAAAAGGAGGACAGCGCACGTGAGTGATCTCAAACCATTTTATAAGAACAACGCGAAAGGTGAAAATTCTCCCGTGGCATCGTCTGAGCCTAATTCGGCGCACAGCGGCGAATAGGTAAATTTCAGCAGAGACTGAAGTGTGTGAACTCGGCAATAGCCAGCAGGGGAGCAACTGCCACGACAGCAGAGACCCTGAAAGATGAGAAGCTAGCCGAAGAATCCTAACTCAGATGAAGAAGAAGAATAATAATAATAAGAAGAAGAAGAATAAGAAGAAGAAGAAAAAATAAAGGTTCCAAGGGAAAATAATGAAAGATGTAGATGGCACGAAACACAAAAGAAAAATTATAAAAGTAAAAAAAATAATAATTGTCATTATAATATTAAAATTAATGATAACAACAGCAATAGTAATAATAATTATAAATATTAATAATAATTATAGTTATAAATATTAATAATAGCTAGAAATATTAATAACAACAAAATAATACTAATTCTAATAATCGTAATAAGAAAAGGAGTAATACCGCAATGGCAACCCGAAATCTACTCCAGTTCATATCAACGCTACAAAACTCCCTTTTGGATAGTCAGCAACCCCGACACCAAATCACAGCTGTGCGAGGATGACAAATAAACAAATAAAAAAAATAAATAAAAATATGCAATGTGAAAGTGAAACGGCAGCAAAATTACCGAAATTTTGCTGGAGAAGTGCCGGAAAACTAGGAAAATACAGTTGGTCGTGCAATGGCCACTGTCGGTAATAAAAAGGATGTGCCGCGGGCGCCAAGGCACAAGTCCGCGAAAAGATGGAGCACGAAATTCGGTGCTATAGTAGGAGTGACAGCAGCGGTGGAGACCAGTCGAGTAATTCGAGCGACAACGACAGCAACAGCGGCAGGCAACAACAACAAAGAGTCGGCGTCGAGGACATCGAAACCCTCGAAAGTACGCAGCCGTTCGTACTGCCCCAAAATAGTGAAGATGCGGAGATGGCAGCCTATTGGGGTGCAGAGTACTTGCCAAGCAATACGCCAATTTTGACTAACGAAGAGGAGGAGATGGAAGACGAACCCTCAAACTTAAGCGTACTATCTGATGACAGCGAGCCGAACAGTGAGTGCGAGGGCGAAGTAGAGCGGGCGCCAACGCCCATAACAATTTCGTCCGACGAGGAAGAGGAGTATGCCATAAGGCAGGGCGAATTCTCCATCGCTACACAAGATGCCAAACACCTCGGTAATGGGTACGTAGAGTATGCGCGCCATATCCACCGCCGCAACAGCTGTGCCTTAGTGAGGGCGCGATCGAGGCGTGTACGTTGGCGAGCGGTGGACAAAGGGATTTTGTGGAGGAGGCGTCGGCGGAAGCGGATTTCAGTGTGGCAGCAGATGCCGACTTAATGGCAGAAATAGAGCGTTGGCTAGAAGAGGCTGAGCCGAGTGTGCCATCGCAGTGGCAGGTCCATCCGGACGTAGGTGTGTTGCCGGAAGAGTTGGTGGCGGAAATTGAGTCGCACAAAACCATCAGCAACAGAAGCGGCAGTCATTCAGACGCATCGTAAACGGCCAGGCGTACAGAGTACGAATTACCAAAACTGGCAAGGTGACCGTAGGTCTTGCTGCCGGGAGTAAGGAGGGAGTGTGAGGACCCCGGATCCTGTGGCCCTGGGAACCACAACAACTACTTTATATACATATATAATTTGATTATAATTTATTTGAAATTGTAAAAAAAACGCTTCGGATATATGTATGTACGTATACTTATTGAATTGCATCTATTTGAATTATACTAGTACATGTGTATGTATACAATAACATATTTTGAATTATTAGTTTGTGTGTACAATACCTACATAACATGTATAAAGCACAAACAATGGTAATGAGGATAACTGTCTGCGGATGGACAAAAATGGTATAAAAGGAGCAGTGCTAACAAGCATTGTTCATTAGCTAGGCATACGTGGCACGCGTCGCAACGTGGGTCACACAGGTAGTGGAAGAGGGATCAACCTCCGAGACTATTGTTGTATATTCGAAGTGGGCTTTACCCACTGAGACTGGTGCTAGCTGTAGGGTTTAAACCTACTCTAGTTCTATACTTTAGAGAGTAGATATAGCGAGGGTATAGCGAATAAAGAGGCTGTAAACTAGAAGCGAGTGTGTTCTAATTCCTTGAGGAGATAGGGTGTTTACTCCTTACAGGACCCTGGACAACCGAGAGCTACGCCCAGCACTCACGAAAGTCAGTTACACGTTGTACTCAGTGTACACACAATGCCGATGACAATTGTAAATTGGTAAGCGATGTTGTATTCAGTGTACACACAATACCGATTACAATTATAAATTGGTAAGCGGTGTTGTAGGCTGTCTACCTACATTGTCGATTACAATTATAACACGAACATAGCAGATATTTATTTTTTACAATATCCTCAATCCGTAATGCTGGATTTCCACTAGGCATTAAATGACAAAAATGACAAATGACAAAGTCCGGCATTAAAAAAAATGGTGTCATTACATTAAAAAAATAGTAATTAGGCCATTTTTTCAAATGGCATAAATTTTTTGTCATTTCAATGCCTAGTGGAAATTCGGCATAATACATTTTTTTCGTAAATTTTTTATAAAAATATAGTGGATTCTATAACATAAACCACATAAGTCAAAGTTTAAAACTGCGTGCAAAATTCACGAAAACTTAACAAATTGAAACACAAATTTAATCAAATTATCAGCTTTTTATTTGTCAATGTTGTTGTGGCTTATTAACATTTTATTTTTAATATTTCTACCACGATTGTTTATTAGGAAAAATTTAAAAAGCAACAAAGTCTAAAGGCCGGTCCACATAGAACTTTCGCATTGGCTTTGGCGTAGGCGTTGGTTTGAGAGGACGAACGTTAAAAGTATGCTTGATACAATGAACGCCTGGCACCGAATGGGCCACTAAATTAACATTCTAACGACAGATAAATTAATATTTCATATCAATAATTGCATTGAAAACGATATTTCTTGCCCGCACTTGATTGAAAAGGAAAAATATTTCACATAATTTTATTAATTTGCAACAGCTGACGAGCGACGCACTCGAAAAGTTGGGAGTTGGCCATCTTTTTGCTTTGTGTTTGCGTGAACGTTGTCGAATTTTGGCTATGTGGACGACGGCATTTGAAATCATGTATTCATAGTCGGCTGTTGACGCGACGCCAACGCCAACGCAACGCCAAAGTTCTATGTGGACGGGCCTCAAGCGGTAGAAGTTATGGCAGCTATTTCGGAGATAACCACATCTCCTCATCAGACTTCTTTTTTCTCGACTCCAGCAGGGAAGTCTAGAAAAAAGAAGTCTGACGAGGAGATGTGGTGATCTCCGAAATAGCTGCTATAACTTCTACCGCTTAGACTTTGTTGCTCTTTCAATCCCTAATAAACAATCGTGGTACAAAGCTCAATAGAAATATTAAAAATAAACCTTTTATTCAAAAATTTTAGAAATTTTTGGGTATAGAGTTTTATAGGCTATTAAATTTTAGTATGAATAAAATCCGCAGGTTTTAAGTTTCTAAAAAATCAATTTGGTTTTTGATATTCTTGTTGCCGACAGTGTCACACATTTTCCTCCATACAAACTACAATCTTCGACATTTTTTTTTATGGAAGAAAGTCCACAACGTCGTCATAATTTGATCAAATTTGTTTTTCAATTTGTTAAGTTTTCGGGAATTTCCGCCACAGTTTTGAATTTTGACTTATATGGTTTATGTTATAGAATCCATTATATTTTTATAAAAAATAAAAATTGTGTTTGTAAATATTGTAAAAAATAAATGTGGGCTATATGCGTGAGTGCCAGTATATATTGTTACAAACATATACATATATGTATATGTATATATTTAAGAAAAATTAACAAATTCATATAATTCATTATACCCGAGCGCACTTGTGCACAAGGGTATTATAACTTTGTTCACACAACGGTTATTTGTAACAGGCAAAACGAATCGAGATAGATATAGACAAATGTATACATAAATGATCAGGATGAAAAGAGAAATCGATTAAGCGGTGACTGTCTGTCCGTCCGTCCGTCTGTCCGTCCGTCTGTGCATACGATAACTCGAGTAAAAATTAATATATCTTAACTAAACTTGGTACGTGTACTTCTTTCGGGCGTAGGACGCTTATGATAAAATTTTGAAAAATGGGCGTGGCACCGCCCACTTATGATGACATATATATATATCGGTAACCGTTCAACCAATTTGTACCAAACTCGGTATTTTTATTGTGCTTGCCACATAAAAGCAAAACGTTGAAAATTATTGAAATCGGACTAAAATTACGGCCGCTTTTTATATAACGGTAAATTTCAGAAATGCTTGAAACTGCAATATTTCGAAATTTAAGGACACTAATTTACTAAAATTGATACACCCCGGCTAACTACCTAGCGGTAGGTTTCGGAAAGGTGAAAAAACATTTATATAATATTTGCGCCGGGTATTTAATGTTCGGCTCCGCCCGAACTTACTTTCTTACTTGTTTTTAATATTATTTAATACATTTATTTATAATGAATAATGATAAGCAATTTAAAAGGCAACAGTTCATTTTTAATATTATTTAAATCATTTAAGATGAATAATGATAAAAAAGGGTAAAAACAACAAACAAGAATTAAAACTGAATATGCTTTCTAATGCTCTCCAAGATCATTTGCATAACTCCGATTTTAGCGGTGGTATATATGTCTGCATATTAGACTGCGTTAAATAAAATAAATGTGTTGTTTCTTTCGGTCCCATTTGAATATTCCGATGTCGGCCACAAACAAATAATCGCAAAATTTCAGTATTCTGCTTTTTTCAGCTAGCGCTCCCAAAAACCAAAACTTTTATTGAAAAAAATTCGTTCTGCAACAACTATTTCTGCAATTTTCATATGGGACCGAAAGAAACAAAACATTCGTTTTATTTGGCACAGTCTAAGTCTAAGACAAGTTTTGACTATTTTTCTTTTTTGTTTAATATTTATATATATTTTTTTAAGTACTACTCATAAACTAACGAAAACCATATGAATCCAAATTTCAAACTTAATTATAAAAATTCTGTAAATTTTCATCAAATTCATCACCAGAATTTTTTTAGAAAATTTTTATTTAAATGCCTTTTGATAGATTATGAACAATTCCTTTACAATAAATTAATAATACTATACAAACAATAGAAAAATAGCTAAAACTTACCAAAATGTCGCGAGCCTATTAATTTTTCCGACACATATATATGTATAACATTTTTATTGCGCCCTTTCGATATCATTATCTTCCGTATTTTCATCGTCCTTATCCTTAACACTATTATTTTCCTTATTATTTAAAAGCTTAGCTTTATGATCATACTTATGTTTTGCTAAGCGTTCCTTCTGCGTCTTGAACGCTTTCCGTATGATTTGCACATACAAACGTTTATTGAAGCCATCAGAAATTAAAGCATCTGTAAATGAAGAAAAATTAATAAGTACATTGTTGTTTTATATAAATAAAATAAATCATTTATACTTACTGAATAAAGCATCGTGGAGAGCTGTATATTTTTTAAATTCCTTCTTATCGTTAACCACATCATAGTTGAATTCAGTAATAATCGCTTTTCCTATAATAGAATCAAAATTCCTTACGAGATCGCTCCTGATAATACTTTTTGAGATGGTCACCTGTGTTATGAAAAATCAATTACGAAAATATATATTAAAAATGGATTATATCAATATATTTAATAATACTTACATATTTGGCCGGATCATTTTTAATTTTATTTTCAGCATCAATTAAAGACTCAATATTAGTTATCGGGAATATTTCGTCAAGAGGCATTCGTTTTTAGTAAGTTTTCCCAGAATGGCTAGTATTTTGCGATTTTTTCCTGTGATTGTAGTATGGTGTTTTTTACCTCCAAAATTTTTTAAACGTTATTTTCAATTCTGATTATCTTGTCCTCGCTTTTTTCCACAGACGCGAAATCAGTTGTCACCGAAAATGTTTTTGCGTACATCTCTGAAAATTTAGATAGTGTGTAATATTGGTGTAAAAACTAGCTTGTTATTATAAGGCATGCAAAT
The DNA here is from genome assembly GCF_013731165.1 of Rhagoletis pomonella. Taxonomy (NCBI): domain Eukaryota; kingdom Metazoa; phylum Arthropoda; class Insecta; order Diptera; family Tephritidae; genus Rhagoletis; species Rhagoletis pomonella. The sequence goes on along the minus strand of NW_023459764.1, from coordinate 21,344 downwards.
GTATTTATATTTAACTAAGTTAAGCGGAACTACTTCTAAGAATTATACCCAACATACTTGAGTCAACGGGCCGAGTATAGAAAGGTTTTGGGTTAGAAAATCGTCGACACTGAGCCAACTGTTCATTTTTGTCATTTTCAAGAAATTTAATAATAATGGCAGGAATACATGGGTTCAAACAGTAGTAGTTATTTGGTGAGGTTATAGTTAGAGTATAATTCTCATTAATAAATTTAATAATTATTCCTTTTTTATTTTTAATAAAACCTTCATTTCATATATGTACTTTACTTTTTTTGCTTTTTTAATTTGTTCTAATATTTTAGTTGGGCTTTTTATTGCATTTTTTAATTCTTGCATAAAGTTTTCAAATTTGTACACTGTTAAATCATGAATAAATCCCATTTCTTTGATCCACTCGCACATATGCAGCAAATTATGAACGTTGTATGAAATCTTATTTTGTCCATATATGCCAGCAAATGTGCTTACAAAATATTCAAAAATATTTTGAATCTCATCTAAATGATCTGCATAGTCAGATTTGGACAGAAGCAGCCTATATCCTACGCGAAGCAAGAAAAAATTGTAATAATAATCGTCTGGTACTAAATCTTTGAGTATAACAATTGAAGTATATAAAGTAAACAACCTGAAATCTGTAGCTTTCCACATGCTGACCTCGTCGAAGCTTCTGGGTTTTCTATTAAACTCTGTGGGAATGAATGCAGCGATAGACAAACTACGTATATTAAGTTCCTGTTTATGAACGCTCGTAAATTTAAAACGAATGGAGTCATTATTAATAATAATTTTAATTATTTTTTCAGTGATTCCTAAGTCCAAGAGGTGCATTGGATCTAGAGGGAATTGACTAATCATACCGATTCCAGGACTTTCTAATGACAATTGATTTTCTAAAAAACTGCTTGATGGTGCTCAACATATTTCCTACTTTTATAGTCTGAATCAGTAATTTCTTGTCCACAGGTACAGCCATGATAGGATGTATGACCCTTTAGACCACAGATCAGAGCTCTTGCTGGAGCATCGCATATAAAGGCGTTACAATTCACTTTATATTTTACAGTCCTAATTGTATGCCATCAACAAAGTCATGTAAAAAAACATTCGGATTCATAGGTTTCTTCTTTCCTAAAAATGTACCAATTAAAAACACTTCACTGCCTTTAATATTTCGAAAATGTCCCATTATTGGCCACAAGCTTGTAGCAGAACTTTTATAAAGGGGCAAGCCATCCATAGATAGCTCATAGCAATTTGCATAAATTTCCCTATTATTTAATATATGGTTTTTAATACTCAAATGCACATAGGTTCCAGGAGCAACTGTTCGGGTTAAAGTTTTGGAACGACGATCTACTAATGATTTTACCGAGCCTGGTACGTCTAATCCTGAATCAACCAAAATTTTGAGAAGAGCACGTACGGAAATTCTTGAAGGGCTATGCTATTTAACTCCAAATAGTTTCAAAAAGTATAGTGTAAAACGAAATTTATTGAATAATTCCACTTAAAATGGTATACATGAATGACTCATTTTCTAAACGATTTAAATAAAAGGCATTTCATTTCATTTAGAAAAGTACTACGGATTGTAAATTTTTGTTAACTAAATATGAGGTGAATGAAAATTTTCAACCCGGCCTGACGGTTTTGAAGAATTTTTTTGTTCTAATTTTATTACTAAGGCGTCTAACAAATGCATGGCTTTTAGTTCTAGAAGAATAAAAGTCAGTTAAGACAAGTCTTTTTTGTATAATTTCTGATTTTAATTGCTCAACTTCTTTTGCACCAGAGCACTGTCAAAAATTTCCAGCAGTAAAAAGTTACGAATTGGCACAGCAGAAATGTAAAATTTTCTCGCCATAATAAAAAGTTTTTTCAACATGGAACTTTTCTACTAATTGACATGAAATTACTATCTCCACGCTCGGAGCGCTGCCCCTGAGGGCCTTTTCCTACTGATAAACAAGTAAGAAAGTCTAAGTTCGGGAGGGGTCGAACATTAAATACCCGGCGCAAGTATTAAATATATGTTTTCCACCTTTCCGAAAGCTACCGCTACATGATAAGCCGGGGTGTATACATTTTAAGTAAATTAGCGTCCTTATTGAAATTTCAAGCATTTCTGAAATTTACCGTTATATGAAAAGCGGCCTCAATTTTAGTCCGATTTCAACAATTTTCAACGGTTTGCTTTTATGTGGCAAGCACAATAACCATACCGAGCTTGGTACAAATTGCTAGAACGGTTAGCGAGATACATATATGTGATCACAAGTGGGCGGTGCTATGCCCATTATCCAAAATTTTGTCATAAACGTATTTCTTGGTAAAGAATTGTTGCAACCATCAATTTTGAATAAATTAGCTTCAATATTTACTGATTTGTCGAAGATTTTGTATTTCTCGAAATTACCGTTATATGGGATGTGGGCGTGGTTATTGTCCGATTTTAGAAATTTTCGGCCATTTGGTATGTTGTACCAGGACCAACAACTGTGCCAAGTTTGGAAGAAATTGGTGTAGCGGTTACCAAGATATACACCAGTAACCATAAGTGGGCGTGGCTACGCCCATTTGCCAAAATTTTGTAATATTCTTATTTTTCGTCTAAAACTCATTCCAAATATCAATTTTGAGTGAATTATCTTCAGTAGTTACTAAAATATCGCAGTTTTCGTTTTTCTGAAAATTACCGTTATATGGGAGGTAGGCGTGGTTATTGTCCGATTTTTTAAATTTTCAGCCATTTAGTATGCTGTACTAAGGCCAACAACTGTGCCGAGTTTGGAAGAAATTGGTGTGGCGGTTACCAAGATATACACATGTAACCATAAGTGGGCGTGGCTACGCCCATTTTCCAAAAATTTATAAAATTCATGTTTTCCGTCTGAAAGTCATTGTAGGTATAAATTTTGAGTGAATTATCTTCAGTAGTTACAAAAATATCGCAGTTTTCGTATTTCTTAAAATTATCGTTATATGGGAGGTAGGCGTGGTTATTGTCCGATTTCACCCATTTTCAATACCATCCGTCCTACGCCCAAAAGAAGTTCACGTACCAAGTTTCGTTAAGATATCTCAATTTTTACTCGAGTTATCGTGTGCACAGACGGACGGACGGACGGACAGACAGTCACTGCTTAATCGATTTCTCTTTTCATTCTGATAATTTATGTATACATTTGTCTATATCTATCTCGATTCGTTTTGCCTGTTACAAACAACCGTTATGTGAACAAAGTTATAATACCCTTGTGCACAAGTGCGCTCGGGTATAAAAAAGAGAAAAATTGGAAAGACCAAACAAAAATTTTGAGATTTCTCGTTGTGAATACGAATGCCATAGTTTTTACCTAGCTCGTGGGACTACGCAAAATTTTGACAGCTTGTAAATATGTATACACATAAAGTTGTTGGCGGTAATAAAGAGTCAAAATCAAAATGGAGAAAAGAACAAAAAGCGTACGTTAGTTGTCAGTTATAAAATAAATCCTATTTATTTGCGAAAATTTGTTTATTCTATTTAATAAAAGGCAACCACGCGGAAAAGCTTGTGTTAATTATATTGATAACAGAACCTGGCAGCTCGCACGTTGTCTAAATTCTCAAGTAACATAAAATCCACAAAAGAATTCATTGCTTGTATTACCATCAATACGCCGTGTATAAATTTTAACAACACACTAAAATAGAGCTTTCGCACGAGCGTTTGTTTGGTTTTTCAACACCATTTATAATTTTCTTTTAATAAAATCACGATATGTCAAATGCTTAAATTTATTTATCTAATAATAATGCAACACACAACCCTGAAATCTAAGAAAAAATCTGAGGAAGGCCATTATATAGCAACACACAACCCCGTGCATTCCTCAGGAGTGAATATAACTACAACAACAACGACTACTCAACAACAACCCAAAAAGGTTGGTTACTGTTTATACTGTAGTTAAACGCTGAAACTCAAATGACGCGTGCCACGAAACAACCAAAAACATCCATATATATTGTATGCATGTACATATGTATGTACATGTATATGTGTAAATACATGATTTGCAACTACAAAAATGCTCTAGTATGTGTAGTTATTGCAAAAAATAAAAAACGAACTAGCAACAGATAAAGAAAATAAGACGAACGCTTCCCGAAGTTTAAAATGTGTGGATAAAACGAAGTCGCAAAAATCCCTTGATTACAATGCTACATACAATATTTGCGATGGTAGTCTATTACTTGTATGAGTTCCGGAATGCATTATGTGGCCGGACCACATTAAGTAGTGCGCCGCTGGGTGCATACTCAATCAATACGGCTGCTTTGCATGACTGAGCAGCAGCGTTGCCATTTTAGCCGTTTTCCGGCTAGATTTAGCCGGTTTTGATAGCAACTAGCCGGAGAAAATTCGATCTAGCCGGCAGCCGATTTGTTAGCCGGTTTGTTAAAAAAAGTTAGCCGTTTTTAGCCGATTTTATTATTTGCCTAATTTTCAGGTCCAAAAAGTAAACAAGTTGTTCGAAAGCAATAATGCAGACCCAATGAAGATTTTTAATGAACTCAATGTTTTACTTTCGCATCTATGCTCCCTAGTGGTTATTAGCGCGGACACATTTGATCCTATATGCTCCCCGTTGGAACCATACCTTGCTCCATTTCCTCAGTTTTATCACAGTTTTGAAGAGTATTTAAAAACAAAAGTAAGCACAAACGCTTTTGACCACGAAGCCGAGAAAATAATTCGAGGAAATGGTCGCTATTTTATTATCACTTTAATAAAGGAATTACGCCAACGCCTCCCTACAAATATTGCCACACTAAAAAAAATTGACTTTTTTCGGTTGGAAATGCATTAAGAGTAATTAAACCAAAAGTATTTGTTCAACTACAGTAACAAAAACACAAATATAACGCCGACGAAATAACATCCATAGAGATGCAATGGCAACGGTTAACGTTACATACCTGGAGTAATTTAGACTCAACTGTAAAATTTTGGGCCGAAGTTTATCAATTTCGAAATGCCCTAGGAGAAAACCCTTTTGCTGACCTTTGCAACCTAGTTTTTAGTTTTCTTGTTTTGCCTATAAGTAATGCAGAAATAGAGCGAATATTTAGTTCAATGAATATAATAAAAACTAAGCAAAGAAATCCAATGTGCGTTAAAACGTTAAACGCTATTTTATATATAAGATACGGTTTAAAACGTGAAGAAAAATGCTGCCATAATTTTACTGTAGATGACGATCTCTTAAAATTAATGAATTCAGGTGATATATACAATAGTGATTCATTTGATGATGAGGAATATACACTCGATATAAATTAATGGTGTTAACTAGTCTTTCGTTTCTTGCGATTTATTTAAATAAAGCATGTGGATTTTCACTAAAACATTTTAGCCGTTTTTTGCCAGAGTCTATGTAAAATTTCACTAAAACATTTTAGCCGTTTTTAGCCGCTTTTTTTGGCAATCTAGCCGGTCGGCCCAAAAAGTTCTGGCAACACTGCTGAGCAGCGCGTTGACTTACAGCCGTACCTAAATTAGCGCGTTGAGCGTTTCGCTTGTATCTTTATCTCTCTCTGACGCATTAAATTTATATACGCTAGAAGAAGAGAGGCCGACAGGTCCAACGCTTGACGCGCTTATTTAGGTATGGCTCTTAGGCTATCTGCACATTACGTACAATCACAGTTACGTTATCGTCTCGCCCTGAAATTTTGAGCCAAGCACATGTATTTCAAAGGAGATCTGCACACTTGTCGTTATCGGCTAGTTAGCGGCAAATCGTAGAAGATGCAGAAACGGGTAAGTGTTGCACTGTCGTTTGCTAATCGTTGTGCACGCATTGTTTGTTTACATTTTATGTGGAAAAATTAGTGAACAAGTTAATACTTGTATTAAAATTGCATAAAAATTAGAGTTTTTTGCATAAAATCTGTGGGAATTATTTAAAAGTGGATAATTGCAATAAAATTCAATAAATTTGAGAGTTTCAACTATAAAATATGACGAACTTGTAAGGGGTCTCTGCGTGCGTGCACAAAACACATTTCAGTAAAATAAAAGAAGATATGTTAATGAAAAATTATGTCCAAAATTGTCGCAGCACAGCCCATATTTTAAAAATTGCAGGTTTTTGTAAATACTTCGCGAAAATATCAACCAGCAGCAGAAAATACCTGCTCCAAATGAATTTTTAGAGGCTTAATGAAATGAAATATCACGACCGAGTGTGCGAAAGTGTAGTCGACATGTAATCGTTGCATCATTATTGTGACGATGAAGCAACTATGATTGGACGACCAATGTGCAGAAAGCCTTAGTAATAGAAATTAGAGGATGACTGAACACCAGCTCATAGCGTGTTGTCTTGCAAATACAGCCACCACGATACTTATAACCAGAGGTGGGCACTACCACAAACAAGCTTGAGCTAAAAGTGAGAGTGGGTTAGTGTGCCTCACGGTGGAGAGATTGATTGAGTGATTGATTGATTGATTTATTCATTTTTCTTTCAAAATAAACATATGTATGTAAATTACAATATTAACTTAACATAAATTATAATAAAATATTAAACGAAAGAAAAAGTAAGGCATTCTGTAAAAAGTATTAATATTTTAGTATCGAATGCCGTCTGAAGAGGAATTTAATGCACATTAACAAAAGTGTGTGGGGTGAAATTCAGAATAAACTATACATTGTAAGATAAATTTAAATTTAATTAAGTTGGTTTATGAAAAAGCGGTGTGCATGCTCATGAGATTACATATTTAGTTCAAGTTTACTAAGTTGTAGGGTTCAGCAAAATTTTGATGTCGTCGTGTGATTTTTCTAATAAAAATGATTTAACCTTTAATAAAATTGTACGCAAATTTCTAATGACTCGTATAGAACCAGGTAGCGCATTGAAAGCCTTGCAAGAAACAATACTGAAGAAGTTACTGGAGCGAGATGTGGGAACATAAACAAGTCCGTGTGAGTTTTGCCTTAAATTGTAGCTATCCGAGATCAGGCTATGCAAATAACCACAGCGAACGAAAAATATCTTTAAAGCCTTGTAGTAGTACATATGCTTTACGGGAAGAATCTTCTAAACAGGTCGATGGTGTGATGAAGACGATTTGCATTCGATATTTTCCTTATGACACATTTTTGAATAGTTAGAAGCTGCTGGATTCTACTATAAGATGTACCTCCCCAACAGCTTATACCATAGTCTAGCTTTGAGTGGACCAACGCGTAGTAAATAGTTTTAAGAGTTGCGTTTGAGCAAATCTTTCTCAAGCTAAAAAAGTAACGAACGGTACATCGCATGTAGGACTTTAAACGAGATATATGAGTAGACCAACTTAAGTTATTGTCAACAGAAACACCCAGGTACTGAAAGTCGCTGACTTCTTCAATAGAAAAACACTTTTCACAACAGTCCTTATCAAAACTAAATGATGTTTCTGAACACAGCATAGCATTTAGAGCGTAGCGCTTGCAGTCAGCGGCATGAAATACTATGCCAATTTCAGGTGACATTTTTGGATGTAGATTGAAATACATTATCTTAGTTTTCTTGCTAACAATAAGCTTATGTTCAGCAAACCATGCCCTTAGCAAATGTACATCATTATTTACGCCAGCTACCAAATCCAGATAGTTCGATGAACCATACGCAATGGCCAGGTCGTCTGCGAACTTTTCCAAAAAATGGTAAAGAAAAGATCGAGTTCAGATATACCAAAAATAATATTGGGCCCAAAACAGATCCTTGAGGTACTCCTAACTTGATTGTAACAGGATTACTTAAACTGCTACCAACCTTTACTTGCTGCACTCTCCCCGATAAGTAAGATTCCAACCAATTATAGAAAAAACCACGGAAGCCAGCGGAAAACAATTTATGAAGTAAAATTTTGTGGTCTACCATATCAAACGCTTTCGTTATATCAACGAACAATCCAGCACAGTTCTTTTTGTTGTCAATTTCCCTATATATAAAGGAACAAAAATCCAACAGGGCATCTTCTGTTGACCGCCCATTTCTGAATCCATATTGCATAGGGCTAAAGAAGTTCTTATTTTCAAGAAAAGAAAGAATTCTGCATTTAACTAGTTTCTCAAAAACTTTAGAAATAGAGGAGAGTAGAGAGATTGGCCTATAATTATTCACATCTTTTTTGTCGCCCTTTTTAAATAAAGGGATCACAAGAGCACATTTCAAATCAGCAGGACAGGTTCCAGACAAGACACTAGAATTAAAAAGATGTGTTAAAACATCAACTAAGTTAAAAGCAACGTTTTTTATAACTTGATTGGAAATTCCATCAGAACCACACGATCTGGAGTTATTCAGAGAATTAATGGCTCTTAGGACTCCAATGCCACTAAAGGTTTCAAAGAAAAAACTGTCACCTTCATTTGTAGGTGCAGATATTGAGGAAAAAGATTCACACGAATGTGCGGAACAATCAGATTGCCCGACTGACGAGAAATGGTCATTAAAAATATTTGCTATTACTTCGGCGTCATCGAAAATCTCTCCACTTTCACATAAACGAATTTCTTTATTATTTGTTTTGCTCTTGCGATTAAGAAGACTGTTAACGATATCCCATTCTTTTTTTGAGTTACCATACGAGGACCTTAACGCGTTACGATAACACGTATCTCGCGCCAAACGGACTTCTTTTCTCAAGTCCCTGCATAGCTTCAGATATCGGCTACGAAGGTTAGCATTGGACGGGTGCTTATGACTCTTTGTACCTAATTTATTTTTTAGACGAATTTTTTTCACCAGTTCATTGCTAATCCAGGGTTTGATTTTTGATTGCTTCCTACCTTGGTTATAAGGAAAACTTGCAGCCTTAATGTGACCTTGCAGAATGTTTAAAAACATATTGTAAGCATGTGATACATTTCCCTCCGTATATACTACGTCCCAAGATTCAAACCGTAACCGTAGGTTAAGCAAACCGAAATTTATTTTGTTAAAGTTAGAATTAACCTCATTTGAACTATTGCTGTTTTTGCTAACACTATTTATTATTAAACCTGTCATGGTATGGTCTGTAATATTTAAATCAACGTTTAGGCTATTAAAGTTAGTATCAGAACTACTCCGACAGAAAATGTGATCAAGGCAACTTCCAGAAATAATACGAGTTGGTTCGCTTAAGTATGATTTTAGGCCATGATTCGCCATAAGGGTAAGGTAATTATCTGTTGTAGCATTTAGGTTTAGTATATCTAAATTAAAATCTCCTAATATAGCAATATTGCCAGAATTTTCCCTACAAAGAAGACCTGAAAACTCTTCCAAAAACGTTTGAACACAGACCGCATGCAGTCTATAAACACACATAAAACTAAAAAGCATTTTGGAGATACTTAATGTAACTTTTAAAATATCCGCACTAGTGACGTTATAATTAATAAAATCACATTCGTAACTGCTACGCACAAAAACTCCAACACCACCTGCAGAATAAGAGTCATTAGTGTTTGCAAAAAAATTATAACCAGGTATTGTAAAATCACAGGTTTCATTAGAGTATATCCAGATTTCGGAAACAAAAATTAAATCCGGAGGGTTTTTAAACACCTCTAGATTGCAGAGCAATAAATCAAAATTTTGCCGAAGACTTCGTATATTTTGGTGAATTACCGTAAAAGAGTTATTTAAATTAAATAAAAAATTCGAATCGCTAATAGGTTTGACTGCGGCGTAGTTGTTTTTATCTAAAAAATTTCTAAAAAACATTATACAAAATTTAAATTAATAATAATAATTACTACTACTTGACTTTTGACAAATCGTCAAAAGTTTTTAAAAAAACAACTTCGCCACCATCAGACTTTTTTAACAAAATTCTTCCATTTTTCACCCACAGAAACTTGTAATTTTTCTCTTTTTTAGTTTTCTTCGCCACTGTAAACAAAGCTCGGTTGTAGCTAGTGAGACTGTCGTTTATGTAGATGTTGTTTTTGTTTCCGCTAGCATCACCAAAAATATGAGTCGTCAATTTACCCTTTGCTTTACGTTTCTGGTCCATCACTCTTTGCTTGGCTTCAATCGATGAAAAGTGAACACGGAGCACACTTGTTCGCTTAAACTTTCTAACATAGCATCTGCTTATCTCTTTCGAAGAGTCAGGTAGGTTTAAAGCAGTGCCTAAAATTTGTTTTGCGCACTCATTCGCATTTTTTTTACTTGTTAGCTCCGGCACACCATCAAAGTCGACTGCGCTGCTTAACAGTTGCTGTTCTCGCCAGTTCAATACACTTTCGAGTTTGCACACTCTCCCGCTCAGTTTCAAATTTTCCTCTTTAAGCTCCGTTACTATGTTTAGGAAATCAGAGTTTAGTTTCTTCAGACTCAGAATTTCATCATTGAGCAACTGCAAATTTATCTCCTTTGTCACACTATCACTTTTAACTTGGCCATGCACAAGCGGCATGAAAATAGATACCACAGTCACCACACGCAATTTTAGGAACGCCGGAGCGATCAACTTTTTCATTGCATTTTGGGCAAAACATTGTAAACAATAGAGTTATTAAAGATGTATAAGAAAACGTATTATCAAATGCGCGCACCCCACGACACAGTGAAAACACGTCCGCTCACAACGAAAGAAAGTTAGTTAGAATACAGAAGGTGGCACCGATGGCGATACCGCTAATCGGCTCTCAGTGAATTTGACATAATCAACTGTTTTGTAGACGTCACAGTCGAGATGACAGCAGTAGTGATGTGCTGAGTCAATACTTTTCAAGTATCCAATACTCTCGATACTCGGTACCAATAAAAGCGCACATAGGCCAAAAATATGGAAAAAACGGTTCAGGGGAGACTCACCTATCAAAACCCGAATGTAGGAGCCAATAGAGCTTTTAATACTGATTCAAATGAAAGATGTATATATGTATGTCGGTTCGAGGCCATAATGCAGAAAAACTCTTACTTGTTCGAAGCAAAGGCTTCCTCATCCGTCAAAGTATTTTTCTTGAACCTTGGATCGACTATGGTTAAAACTGATAAAATAATATTTCTCTGCTGCGATAAGTTCAAGTGTTTTAGCTGACATCATATAAATTAGTAATGAAAGTTTTCTCTGAACTTGAAATGCATATAATGGCGTAAAGAATCAGTATCGGGTACCGATAAGGCAGTATTGGGTACCCAAACCTTTTGTAAGTATTGGGTACCGACAATCTAGCACATCACTAGACAGCAGTTTTATTTCCCGCTCTCAGTTGTCAACGCTACGGTGACGTCACGCAAAAATTACTCTCACGTATTCTGCTGCAATCGGCGCAATCTTGTATTCTATCATTCTTGAGTGTGCCTAATTAATTTTGCTTGCTGTCGTGTTCTCATCGCTGCTCTTTCGCTTGTATACGTACACGCAGTGTTGTCATCTTTTGATTTTCAAAAAGCACCAAAAACTTCAACCTTCAACTATTTCAAATTATTTAATGTTTTAATTATCTATGAGAAATTTGAGTTCAGAAGAAGAGCACTAAAAAAGGCACTAGGCACCAAACAATTTTTTTTGGCGTTTTAATTTTCAAAAAGCACTAAATCTAGTGCTTAAAGCACCAAGTTGGCAACTATGCATGAGGGCTCATTTGGACGGTTGGCGAAGCAAGACGCCGCAGTTCATTTGTTGCAGAAGTCGTTTGATTTATTGCTGAAAGTCATCTGACTTGTTGCTGAAAGTCATTTGACTTGTTGCCGAAAGCACGACGAATGTAGTAAAGGGTAATTTATGGTCTCGTATGTATGTATGTATTTATAGCGCGTCTACCATTCAATTGCTTTACTCACTGCAGGCGCCAAGAGCGTGTTAGCAGCAGTGATCGGACTTTAAAAAAAATTTGTCTGGTAGAATCTGGAAAAAATGTGGTATATTTCAAAAAAATGTGGTAGATCTCAGGTTTTGGATCAAACTTTATACAAAAATTAAAAAAATTCTGCAAGGTTTCACCTAAATTGCAAACATTTTAATTAGAATCTAACAAAAATTAATTTTAGTATAATAAAGTGCAAGATTGAAGTTGCTAAAAATTGCGTTGAGTTTTGGCATTTCTTTTTTCCTTGACAGTGTAAAGCAGTTCCTTCCATATCAAGATATTTTTCGAAAATATTTTTAAAGTTTTCCTTGCGGAGTGCTGCCAGCTTTTCTTTATATCATATCACGATGTAGTGAACAATTGTGGCACGTTCCAAAAACAGCTACTTGGGATTTGCCGATTTTGAAAATTCTCAATTAAAAGTAAGCAACGCTTTAGGAACTTTAGATGCACTGAAATTTGCTAATACTGTCACAAAAATCGCCTTTTTTAACATTTTCGCTGCTAATTCTTTTTATAAATCATATATTTTGCAATTTAACCCAATAAAACCACGTTTCCTGTCGAAAAATTTAATATTGAGAAAATTTACTATTTTACAGTTTATTTTATCCTCCCATTCTGCCCGTTATTAGTATTTAGTGTTGGACAAATGTTACCCTTAAAATTAAGAAAATTATGCCAAGTGAAAATAAAATTACTCAAAAACGCGAATATGTGGTAGATTTCAGACTTTGTGTGGTAGATGCTCAAAAAAGTGGCAGATCTACCACAATGTGGTAGAAGTCCGATCACTGGTTGGCAGGCTAGTTGTGAGGAATGTGCATACGTACGTACGTATGTATGTACGTACATATCAATGCTTCATTTCAAAAAAGGAAATGCCGTTGAATTGTTTTTGAAATACAGTTTCATGACGTCGGCAACCCATCAAACTTGCCTTCAGCAACAAATGAAATGGCTTTCAGAAACAAGTCAAACGACTTCTGCAACAAATGAACTGCGGTGTCTTGCCTTCGCCAACCGTCCAAATGAGCTCTCATGCTTTCGGCAACCGTCCAAATGCAGTACCGTGCTTTCGGCAGTCTATCTAATACGGCGGTTGCTGGTTTCGTGTACGTTCACTCGGAATACTGGTTTGCCGAAGTCAATATCAGTATGAGCTGTTATAAGTATCGTTGACTTATGGTGGCGGTATTTGCAAGCACTGGGCATGGGCTCTATTCTGTAACTGTGAGTTTTCAAGTGTACACTGGAAATTGTGTGCACTCTTCATTTTGCGATTCAGGAAGAGTGAGAATGAATTTTAGCTGTCAAAATTATGTAAACTTCCTCATTTTGCGATTCAGCATGTGTGAGAATGTTTTAACTGTCAAAATTGTGTACACTTCTCTTCCGAAAAACTCACTGAATTTTAGTCGGTAAGTTTTTGGTTGTGAGTTTTGCACTCGGTGTACACTACATTTTCTCACAGTTACAGAATAGAGCCCCTGGTATTCGTTTATCCCCCGTTTTTAATGTGAGCAGGCTTAGAGTCACAAAAACAGCATCGTTTGCCAATCTCTGGTCTGAAAGCTTCATTTTGCAGGGGTGAGGTCCCGTGAGGTACACAGTGAGAGTTCGAAGGTCGTTCCTGCCTAGATTTACGAGCTTTTTTGAAGCTTCTTGTGATAGACAGATCAGCCGCTTAGCTTGTCTTTACCCTGGATCTTCACGCCTATGGAATGTTTTGTCCACCCACTAGTTTATGATCTCTTTTGAGTCTGATTTGGTGGACCAACAAAAGGGTTTTGGGCAGAGCTGTAAAATGATTGAATCAGTAGGATCTGCATTCACTTGGCACTCGTTTCAAAATTTTGATTGTTTGGCTGTATAAAAAAAACCTCATTCCTGAGTGGTTTAAATTATTTTGAAACAAAAACAAACGTAATGTGTTGTTGAATGGCAGCGTTCCATTCAGTATAGAATGTGAATGTAACAAAATTATTCGCAATCATCGTGATTGTAAATTTTGGTTGAATGCAAACAGTTTTGATCATTCAGTACTACACTGAAAAAATATGCCTTGAAGAAAATATTTATAGGAGAAAATAGTCGTTTTACTTCTGCTTTTCTACTACTGCTACAATTTGGTAAAGCATTACCTAAGACCAGAAGTACGTACCAGCTTTGGATATTCTGTTAATGCTGTTTAAAACCAACTGCATGTTTTTGAAGGAAACTTGCGGTAAATTTTAACGAACTAAATTTTTATTTGTACAAAGAGATATTTTTATTTCTCAATACCAGGCGCTCATACATATGAAGTAGCAAGCTTTCTATATGTATAAATTTGTTTGTAGAACTTTTAAATAAATATTTTTTGTAGAAGCCTTTGAACTGTACAAAGTAAAATTTTGGAAATTTAAAAATTTATACAAAGAATTTTGTACGTAGAAATAGAAAACTTGTTACTTCACATGCATGAGCGCCTGGTATTAGGAAATGGGAATATCGTTCTTTACAAATAAAAACTGATCATGAAGGGTGGCCGCGCGAAAATGGGCACATATGTATTTTAAAAAAGGACATTATATGTATGTGGATAAACCATGGACTGAGTGATAAAAGCTGCTATCATTTGATGGTTGCTATGCTTGATTATTTCATGTTCTGAAGATTTTCCAATCTTTATAAGAAGAAAAATGTAGATACTAATTGTCTTGGAACATTTCGCACTCAGTTTTTAAACAACCTAAACTATAAATTTGTACAATATGTTCATGTGAATCAAGCTGCGTTTCATGCGTGGAGGAGTCCAAGCACAACCATTCCTTCGTAGGACATGGCTTAGCCCGCGTGGCCGCTGTGCATTGATACGCGACACTATGTCAATATCGTTTTAAAGTTCATACACCTCATTATTCCATCATCTAAACTTACATATTTTTCTTAGAGTATAAAATTTGAATGGAACTGGATTAGAGAATGCACACATAGCAAAGTGTTCATTCATCTGGAAGCATGCTCAGTTTTTCGTTCAGGTACTTACTACCTTACTGTGTGAAATCAATATTTTTTTTTGAATGATTGTAGATTGAAAAAAAATATAAGCCCCACTACCAGATCAAAGGAAAATGAATGAAATCCTACTTGTAAATATTTCATGATTAAAATTTTAAATGATTTCACAGTTTTACAGTTCTGGTTTCGGGGCATGAAATATTGTGGTAGCTCCGTTTTTGCTAGGCGGTCCGCCTGTTCATTGCCATCGTGGTCCTCATGTCCCTGCACTCAGTCATTAATACTGTCATCTTGATTCCAAGAGCATTTAGGGTGCTTAGGCAGTCGTTCACAAGTTTTGATGTTGTTGTGTGGGACTTCAGCGCTAAAAAGGCTGATGATTTCCGGAATAGCTATCACTTCTACCATTTTTTCACATTAATGTTGCTTTTCCACAATAAGTTTTTCATTAAAAACGGCCTCAAGCTCATTAAAAATTGTTGAATGTAATACCAGATCTTTGTGTTGCTTTAATCCACCATGCCAAGGATTCGTAGGTGACTACCAGCTTCACAAACATGTTTTGAATCGAGTAGTTAGTAGGTATCTGATGAAAGTACTTGTATCGAAACTCGATTGAGTGACAATTTTATTCCCGGACTTTTATTTTTCAATCTAAATATAATTGTGAATAGTTAAAAATTTTATGCAGTTCAGATGCCAATGAAAAGAGAGTTCTACAAAGAAAGACCTTTTTAACAATATCGCTAGCTTAAAGTGGAAAGTTGCTAAGTCCACTTTTTGTAAAAATGCATGTTTGAATGTAGTAAGCGAGGTAAATTAAACGCGCAATATTTCCAAAAGGATTAACTAACGTGCTTGTTTTATTTCTTCCCGTTTATATGCAATTAAAGGAAAATTTACTTAGTCCAAAAGAGGCACAGAAAATTCGATAAGCTCACAAAAAATTATAAATCTTTTAATTTGCAAAATTCTTCAAGGAAATGTTTTGAAAAGTTTTTTCCTTCCCTGTAAAATTTCTACAAATGGACCTAGCAGCTTTTAACTCTAAGCTAGCCATATGAATGCCTGCACTTCACTATAACATTATTACTTCTTTCAGAAATAAACCATTGCGACTCTGCGAAAATGGTGTTCACCAGTGTTATAATACAGATAATTTTTATTAATTAGTTAATTTGTATGAAATAAATTATAAAATAGTTGTTTTTATCTCAATCGCTTTCTCTTTGTACAAAATAAATATTTATTTATAACAAATAAAAGACGTATATAAAAAAGAAGCAAGTTCTGTTAACAAAACTCTGTGGGGGTTTTAAAAAACCAGTTATTGGGCTATGCACTTTTTTCCTGTTTTTTGCGAGGCCATCCTAGTAAAACATATTTTAAAACTTAAATTTTGTCTTAAAAAGATAAAGTACCATTCTTCTAAAATCAAAACTGATCGCCGCATAAGTTATTCTGACAAAAATTCATAGATGTGTGAAAGCGTTTCTTATATAAACAGTTCTTATATAGGTGCAAGTAGGTATCGATACTTTTAGCCCGAACTTAGTAGGTATCGATACTTCCTTTCCTTGCCCCAGGTCTTTTGCTTCATTTGAAA
This sequence comes from Rhagoletis pomonella, assembly GCF_013731165.1. NCBI lineage: Eukaryota > Metazoa > Arthropoda > Insecta > Diptera > Tephritidae > Rhagoletis > Rhagoletis pomonella. The sequence continues at coordinate 4,854 of NW_023459764.1, read as the reverse complement.
GACAGATTCCAGTGCCGCCCAGAGTAAATTACGTCATGGATAAAATTTTTCTCCGGGTAAACAGAACCACAGTAGTTTAAGTAGCATTAATAGATGATCCTTAGGTGCCTGTCATGCAGCCTTGTTACGCAGATCGGCCGCATAGCCTTGTGTTTCGAAGCCGCGGTCGTTCAGTAGGAAGAGGAGCTCATCTGTAACTACAGTCCACAGGAGAGGAGAGAATGCACTACCTTGTGGATGTAATAGATTCTTTCGTGCCTCCTTACGCCGTAATAATCTGCTTTCATTTTAGCATGGAAAGCACGCAATTCTTGATGATGGACTTATTTTTTTGCATATCAGGGCATCTCTTATTGCCCCGTATGGCGTGTTGTCAAAAGCGCTTGTAATGTCAACGAAGGCACAAAGGGCTATGTTCTTAGACTGCAGGGCCTTTTCAATTTTCCTCGTAAGACTATGATTGGCAGTCTCAGTGGATTTGCCTGGTTGATAGGCAAATTGGTTTTTCTTCGGTGGTTCTTATTCTCCAATACAAATGTAGGTTTTTCCACTGCATTTCGAAAGTTGTAATTTCACCAAAGCTTAAGAATTGGCTTTCCTTTTCTACCATGGCCGCCTGAGAGAAAATACACCGTCTCAGCTTATCGGAGCTCGAATTACTGTCCGGTATAGTTTGTGTACTCCCGCGAGAAATAGAATAATATGAAGGTATTGAAAACAGGCTAAGATCACCAAAGCTAAATATATTTTTTTCAACAATTGTGCAATGGGATTACAGATTTGTAATTTTAATATATGACCAAATACAACTAAAACTTTCTAGAGCTAAAAAGTACTAGATAATTTGGAAAAGAGCTAAGCAAAGAGCTAGAAGCTAAAGCAAAATTTTCGGAGCTAAATATAATATAAAGAGCTTAATGTAGCTCCAAAAGCATCAAAAGGGCAACACTGAATAGAATACCTAGAATGTTATTGCCTTCCTCTGAAAACGTTTTTTTAGTTGACCTGTGCAGTTATTATTAATTAGTATCATTAATAAAAGATTTATATCTAGTGAAACCGATCAGCTCCGCTTTTGAAAAGGAAAAATCAAATCAGAAAGCTTTGATTAATCGATTCTCGATGTAATTATATCTTTTCACAGTGGAGAGCTAAGGCTGCATGCAGCTCCACTGTTTCAGATGCTGCGGGTTTAGGTACTCAGCTTGAAACGATGTTTTAATAGAATTTTATGCTGACTGCTCCACAACCCAAATCTGAAAATCCTGAGAAAGTTCAGAGTTCAAAATGTTCATACTCCTTTCATGGTTTTCGGCCTTTGCATATTGTCTGGGACTCGAACCCACGAACTTGCGGTTCATTAATCCGCATTACTGCCGGCAAAATTATTATGCGCATTTGTGTGCTAGTTAATCTGCATAAGCATTCCCGAGGTGTCTGGCATTTAAAACGAGTCTCACGGCCTGTAGAATTTTTCTTATTTCGATTTTACTAATTTTTTTATGCGTTATGTATTTTCTAACGTTGCGTTTAGTTAGCTTTTGTTGATATTTTAATAAAATTCAACTCTAAAAATTTAAATTAACTAATAGTAAGATAAAAAATGTGATATAAAATAAAGCAAATGAAAATAAGATATATAAAAAAAAAAAAATAAAAATAAAAATTAAATAAATAATAAAAACAAAAAAATGTGTGGCAATCGCTCCAACCGCGGATCAGATCTGGCAGCTACAGGCTTGTAGCACGCAATTCACACCACTCTGCACCAATCTGCTACCCCGGACGACAAACTCGCGTCTTTGTTTGGTTACTTGTACAAAAGACAACAGCTAGCCGTTTTTACCAGTGTTGCCATCGAAAATTCCCCTGCTCCGAGTTAATTCCCAAAAATTTCGTGCATTTGAAAGAGAAAAATGCATGAGTTAATGTAAATAAAGGCTGTTTATGCAAATAAGCGAGCCCGTTGTCAGCATTACTTTCGGAACTTAATATACATACTACATATAGATGTTCAGTACAAATATGTAAACAAATTTAATAGCTCGTTTAAAATTGGTAACCACACTTTACATATCAAGTCTACAAGTCTTCTTTAGCTTATGCATTGATTTCAGTTAACTGCTTTCTTTGTTACAGATAACCAGGAGCGATTGTATTTATACTTACTGATTGCCGGCTTAGTAGGAGTTCTCGCTTGTATATTTGTTGTGACTGGCCACGTTTTGATACAAAAACATCACTCTCTTAATTCTGAAACGCAGGTGTCAGCCATGGAAGGTTCTTGTAACGTTGGTACCACAATTCCTAATGGATTTAATGATACGATATCAGAAATCGATGCTGAAATCGATATACAACCCACCCACCCAGTGACAAGTGTATCGAAAAAAGAGGTAAATATCTTAAACTTCAACTGCTCTTAAGAAACTTGCAATGTCGCCCCTAATGCGTTGTTTTCGACGCATATGGTACTCAGTGTATTCAATAGATAGAGTGAGATCATGCACTTTAAAAACTAAAAAAAAAATCTTGGTTTTTATTTATTTAACGAGAAAGGTGTATTTTGTACTCTCTTCCAGTCTTAAATAAGCATATTTTCTATACACTTAACGCATACGTTGACATGCACCTATTTAGCGGAAGCAACAAACAGTAGTAAGCATGTTATTCAACAAAACTAGAAATTTGCACTTTATTGCACCAAAATTAAATGGGTTATAAACTGCATACGAAACAAATTTCTAAAAATTCTAGATAAAAAGTAGTCCCATATGCGTCGAAAATGACGTAGGAGGGTCACCAACGCAACTTTTTTAATAAACTAAAAATAATTGAGCATGAAAAATAGTTTAAATTAATAAAATGAATGAGCGTTTCAAAGTAAAGAAATTGAGTGAATTTCAAGCCGCCTGCTTTCATAAAAATAAAAAAGTTGTTCAGCTTTTGCGTCGTTTTCGAAGCGAAGACCTGATAAAGGTTAAAGTGATTTTATATGATATGTATTGATTGTAGAGAGACCGACAGCGTATTTTTATACTTTGCCCAGTCGGTTCGCTTTTTGTTCCTATATGCTGTTAAAGGAGCAGGATCAAAATTGAGCTTAAAGCTAATGTAGAGATGGTCAGAGAAAGAGTGTTCTTTGAACACCTGCCAGTCCCTTATCTGATCAGACAAACCGCTCGAAACAAGGGTGATGTCCAGCACTTCGCTTCTAATAGAGGTCAAAAAATGGGGTCGGGCCCGCGGTTACACACCGTAAGATTATATAAAAGAAAAAAGTCAAGTTAACACTCACCTCGAGAGTTGGTGTCGCTTGAGCCCCAGATCGTGTTATGCGAATTAGAGTTTGCCCCTATTATGACCGGGAGTTTCCTGCGATTTGCTTCCTTCACAGCTTCTTCCAGTCTGTAGGGTGGAAAAACATGGCTGTCGTGGGCCATGTAGGTTGTTGCCAGCCAGATGACGCTCTCCTTCAGCTGGACGCTTATGCAGACAGTGTCCTCGTCGATGTATTGGGAGAGTAAAAAATAAGAATATACTTTTTTAATCAGAATGCAAGCTCTGATCCGACCTGCTACTGGAGCTGTTACAACCTGGTAGGCATCAGAGTTCAGTCAGCAAACCTTGTTTCTAAAGATTCAAGGCTCTTGGACTAGAATCAAGCCCTCAACTTTTGTGCTGAGGCGAAGAAGAAGGGCAGCCGAGGCCGCTTTGGAATGGTGCAGATCAATTTGTAGGATCTGGCATATCGAATCTTCAACTCAAACCGATGTTGATGGGATATCGTCATTCCTGTTGAAGAATTGTTCTGCCTTTGCCTATCCACTTTTTTTGATTTTCAATAAATCTCTTGAACAGGGTGAGTGTATTCAAAAGTGGAAATAAAAACGATATAAGCAACTATCGGCTAATAACTAAATTATCAACGATATCAAAATTATTTGAGTTTATTGTCAAACAAAAAGTATATTTTGCTGTTAGTCCTTTAATATCTGTTAATCAGCGTGGTGTTATGCCTAGAAGGTCCACTCTTACTAAAGTAGCTGTTTTTCCCGAATTCTGTTTAACTGCATTTAATAACCGCCTCCAAGTCGATACGGTGTATACGGACCTTTCTAAGGCATTTGACAAAGTCAGTCACAGTCAGTCACTCAATCTTAATTTCAAAATTGGCTAGCATAGGCTTTCATTCAGCTTTTTTATCGTGAGTAAAATCATATCTTTCTTCACGGAATTGTGTTGTTATAGTTAATAATGTGTACTCCTATACCATCGTCGCATCCTCTGGTGTTCCTCAGGGGAGTATTTTGGGTCCCCCCCACTTTTCGTGATTTTCATCAATAATATATCCAGTTGCTTCAACTTTTCAAATTTTTTATTGTATGCGGATGACTTGAAACTCTACTCTCTGATTACAAATGTTTCAAACTCGATCAACCTACAGGCTGATCTTAATAACGTTGTTGCTTGGTGCTCCAAAAATATGTTAAAATTAAATACAAATAAGTGTTATCATGTCTTGTCTTATCTCATTGGTGACTCGCAGCTTACAACCATTGGTGAATTTTCTGACTTAGGAGTAATTTTTGATGCCAGATTTCTTTTTCACAGCCACTTAAATTATACCATTGCAAAGTCATATGCAATGCTCGGATTTATCCGACGACTTAGCTCTGATTTCACTGATCCGTATACCATAAAACTACTATACACTTCTCTTGTTCGTTCTAAGCTCGAGTACGCTGTCTTCATCTGACGACCATATTATGAATGTCATATTAACAGGATTGAACGAATCCAAAAATCTTTCATTCGTTATGCTCTACGCCAGAGGTGGCCAAAACTCACACA
>NW_023459763.1:29816-49623 GCF_013731165.1 Rhagoletis pomonella | reverse complement strand
ATGCAGTAATAGATAGAAAAGGATATGTTTCGTCATCCCTTCTTTTTCAGTCCCTTTAAGGCAATGTAGCAGAGCGGCACTATGGCCACGGTGGTCTGGAGGTAAAAGTACCTATACAAATAATTTTTTTCAATTTAAATTATTTATAAAAACAATTTTTTTATTTAAATTTTTTAGTCAGATATTTTTATGCTAGTAACAAACACCTTGAAATTTCAGTAAACTCCTCAATCATTTTCTTCTCAATCAAAAAATATCTCAATTACATCGTTTTCTCCTTTTAAACATATCTCGGATGAGTTTCCACAAGCCTTTTTTGCGTTCAAACCAACGTCTTCTGATTTCATGAGTATCAGCTCCCCCATGAAATTGAATCGCTCGATAACTAACTTATCTTACGAAGTTCTGGAAGTTCTGCATACATATCGAACCCATCTCTCTTGAATTTCATGACTGATAGCAAAGATAACAAACAATTAATAGCAATCCTCAACCTTTCAAGAATGCTATTCCAAAAGGCAATGTAGTATATAGCAATTTCGATGCAGCTCATTTTCTTTGGCAGTCCTCGGGCTTGACTTCTAACCACTTATTTCTGTTCATCTTTTACCTTTTGCAATTGTTGCGTGCAGTGTCAAACGACTGACCACGGCAGCCTTGTATATCCCAATGCTATGTTTCTTTAAAATCTGAAGAAGGGCATCCACAATTTTTTCAACAGTGTGACCATAGTTTGGAATAAAAATTAAGAATTATTCGCCTGGAGTCAAGTAGTCCATGTATCTTATAGCCACGGTTAATTGATCGATGTGCGCTACATGAGGAGATGCCTCAACAGATATAGAATAGAACGAGTATTTTATCTTTTTATTTCTGCTTATTATTTCTGCCTGTACTTTCTTACCACTTGAAGTTATCATTTCCTCGCATGTTGTTGGGGATAAATAATTCACTTGCCCTCGTACTCTTTGATATGTCCGGCCAAAGGAGGGTCATACTGAGCTAGTAGTTCTAGCATGCCAAAAAAATTTCCATCATTGGGTGAGTGGAGAATCTCACCAGAGCCAGGAAAAACTAAGCTACGTTCAGCAATAAATTGGATGTGGCTGACGAATCATTTTAATACCTAGCTATAATTTTTTTTTGTGTTATTTCGTCATCGCATGTTGGGCCCCTCAAATGTGGGAGCTCTGGGCCGCGGATCCGGCGGCCCTGCCCTTAATCCGGCCCTGTATGCGTTGAAGTGTTCCTGAAAAAGTTTCTACAGAAGTTTTATGGGTTCATATGCGTATGCGATTTCCAAAAACCACTGGCTTGTCGCGCGTATTAAATATGACAAACGCTCCTGCTCTAAATGCATCCTTTTTCCTTCATTTACACATTAAGGACAGAATTTCCCGTGATTGTACATATATCACAACAATTCGCTTCTGTTTTGGTGTGCATATGCTCCTTACCCTGATTAGTTTGCTTATGGCCATGGCACAATGCTTATGGCATGGGTAGCAGCCAGATGGAAAACAAAGAGTGAAAAAAATCACTACAGCTGTCATTAGCATAAATTAAAAAATCAGACGAATTGCCAAAGCAAAGGTTCAAAAAAGACAAAAAAAAACTTCATTTCCTGTTTAACCAAATGTCAACGTCAAAGGATTGCTATGTTATTAATCACTGTCACATTACGATTTCTTCTGAAGGTTGCTTGCTGGCTGCCGTTGCTCCAGGTATCAATCGCTCAATCAGTTATGTGCGCTACAAATCATTTGAAAGTGACAAGACGAAAAAGTATGGATTCAATGTAAAATAAAGTAAGGATGAAAAATTGCGAAATACCGCGCTAAAACCAAATCGAACTTGACAACTGAAAGAAGTGTTCAAATATACGAGTACGATACCCTGTAGGAAATGGGACTAGTTTGTAGCTAACTATTAACAAACTAGCAGTCGACTAGTGGTAACTATTTATTAACTATTTCCTTAGTACCTAGCTAACCACTTTTGAAAGGCGATGACCGCAAAATAGTGAGAACTGGTTTCCTCTGCATTAGATGTCAATTAACTTGTAGTTAACTACTTTTGGACATAAACTATCTATAAAAAAAGGTTTTTTCAATTTTTTGTTTTGTACTTATTTACTTATTTTATATAACATTACATATTTGCTTATTTGTTTACATGTTCTTTTGTAGGTGGTCTCCTATTTGATGCGATCAGACCTAACATCAAAATGATAACATAAAATTTTGACCTTTATTTTAATTGCCCTGAATACGAAAAAGAATCTGCGAAGTGCAGAAAAGAAGTATATTGAAAGTAATTTTTTAATGAGGATATTTAAATAGAAACTTGTAAAGAAAACAAACTCCCGGTAACGTCTGCATGACTCCTGCACGACTTTACAACTAACTTAAAGTTGGGTTTTGTCATAGCTAATTAAAAGTTAGGTATTTATCGAAATCACGCAAAAAAGCTAACTAGAAGTTGGTTATTTTAATCAATTAATAATTTTTTTCTCTGCAGGGTAGGTGGATACCAAAAAACAGGTGACTGTTCAAAGCTGAAATATTTAAATGACAGCAATCTATGAAGATATTCACACACATGTACTCATACATAGTATGTAAGAAGTTAGTGCACATATGCTAAACAAATTAGTTTGGCCACAAATAACTTATACCGAAATTATTCTTAGGAAGTGAAAAAGGACGATATCGACACCTGAGTGGAAGATCGACCTATCTCGGCAGCCAATTCGAAAACGCCCTATCTCAGAAAACTTTTCAAGAATACCCTATTTCAGAATTTGATTGAAGAACGCCCTATTTTAAAATTTGATTGAAAAACGTCCTGTTTCGGAAAACTTTTCAAAACGCCATATCTCAAAATTCGGTAAAAAAAAAACAATCTCTATCAAATAAAAATATATTAAAAGTATGCTGAGAGAGGGTGTTTTTGAATCGAATTCTGCAAAAGGGTGTTCTTAAAACATTTTCAGAGATTGGGCGTTTTTGAAAAGTTTTCTGAGATAGGACGTTTTCATACTGGCTGCCGAGGTAGGTCGATCTTCCACTCAGATGTCGATGTATGAATATATTAGATTGTCTTCGAAAATTTTTTATTATATGGTACCTATGTATAGTACATCCTCCTCATCAGACCTTTCCAGCGAGTAAACTGCGACTTGAACAAACAACTCCAGCGTTCAAAGGGTTTTACCCAGTGAGCTAAGTTCACCATGTAAACTGTTGTTGCTATGGCTAACCCACAACCTACAATCAAAGGCAACGATTTTGTTGCTATTTAGACTTGACCGTGTGGTTGTTTGTTGCGTTTTTGATCACATTTTGTCGTATTTCATACAAAGTGGCTGCCAAATTGTGGACAAATGACCCTTACGACAAAATTTTACTAAAGAAAATCCTTCATAAACTCAAAACTCATTAACAATAAACATTAAAAAAATAAATAATTTAAGAATTTTGTGAACTAGTAACATTTTCAGAGGCTTTCGAGAAAATCTATCTTCGCGTTTTTGAGCAATTGCATTCCAAACTTCAATCGCGATTTCCCACAACCTGCCGAAATTAACATACGACAATCTTTTACCCAGGCGACGAATATGTTGATAGGAAAAGTTCCGAGAATGCGTTAAAATTAAAATTAGTTTATTTCCCACGAAATGATGTTAATGTCTCTGTTAAAACGATAAAAAGGTTAAGTTTTTGTTATAGAGTCGCGTTAATATGTATATGTTTGAAGTAAGGCAATTTTTAGTTTAATTTAGTCCCTCTGCACCACAAAGAAAATCTCACACTTAATACATTAAGGTCACGAAATGATCTTTCTCATATTTTGATAGGAAAAGTACAGAAATTACTACGTTAATATGTTAATTAAATTTGTTTAGGTAAAAAAGATTTCAGTTACATATATATATTTATCATATATAATACTTGAGTAAAAAACGCAGCCTACTACGGGTCCTCAAAGAGTTAGTGTCCGTTCTGCGTTATCGTGAAGTGAAGTACCTAAAAAGTATAAAATTAACACCGAAATAAATGCCGTGTAAAAGTATTATTTTTATCACTTCGAAATAACGTAGAACGAGAATTGGCCCTCAGATAACCTTAATGCAGCTCACGTAAGTTTTCAAATTATTTCTCTTACAACAGAAACAACCAACCTTTTTTTCAGATTTAAATTTAGGTTTGAATTCTGCAGGATGTCGCAAAGTTATTTTAAGTAAATATTTTGAGTTTAGAAACTATTGACAATTATGAGTCAAAAAGGTCTCGAATTGACCTTAATGTAACAGACGACATATATATTTTTTTAATTTATTAAAATTTTTAGATTTTTTAAATTTATTTTTGTTGTTGTAATTTGGTTTTTCACTTTTTAGTATTTAGTTTTTATTGTTTTAAGAAACAAAGTATATTTTTTTTAAATTTTGTTAAATTCAAATTTTTTTGAAAAATTTTATTGAATTAAAAAAACTACAAACACAATAACGCTAAGACCTCCTCGTTAGCAGATATTTTAATTCGTTTTTCGAAAGGCAGTAAAGAGCTTTCAAAATAGTAGCCAGAATAAACAATTGTCTTACAAAAGCCCTTCAGAAGACTCTTCTTTGGGTAGCGAAAGCAGAAGCCCTTCAATTTCTGCCACTCCATACAAAAATGGAAGAAAAACGAATGGCTTTTAGAAAGGCCTTTTGGAAGAGATTTTAGCCCCTGAAATTATCTACTGGTTAGTATGTATGACCCCTCAGCCGTGAACCTGTTCAGAAACTTTCGCTTTTTTGGACTGAAGATAAAAAAGTTAGATTTTAACCAAATACACTAAGGATAAAAAAGTAAACTTATAAGATATTGTTCAACATGTTATGCTGCATTTCCACTTAGCATTAAATGGCAAAAATAACAAACGACAAGGTCGGGCATTAAAAAATAATCGTGTCATTTAATTGAAAAAAAATAATCATTAAATGGCATACATTTTTTGTCATTTCAACGAATAGTGGAAATTCGGCATTGGAAAAACCGTTCGTTCTCTATTTTCGATTACTATTAACTAGACTGCGGATTTTTATGCAGAAAACGAAGCCTAGAAATTGTACCACTTAACCATAAGCAAAATAATAAAATGTTTATAATTTTTTCTAAAGTTGTATACAGTTACTTATATAGTTTTATAGTTTTGAAATTCGGATTCGTTTTTTTTTTTTCATAAACATCCGCAGTTTACTAATAACAGAAAGCTTAACCTTTTTTTATAGCAAAAATATACCAAAAATTTACCTTCATTAAAAAACCAGGACAACTTATGTGTGGACCAGGGACTGGATTCTGTAGCTGTGAGTTTTCAAGTGTATAATGAAAATTGTGTACTCTCTTCATTTAGCGATTCAGGAACTGTAAGAATGATTTTTAGCTGTCAAAATTGTGTACCGAAAAACCCACTGAATTTTATTCCAGCCCCCGGACACCAGAAAAAATTGTCTAAACCCAGGACAAACCCTGGATAACGGATTTCTGGCAGCCCTAGCTGGTTATAGTGCTCCAATGTTTTGGCAGTTCTAGTAAGCAAAATTTAATATGTATACAAGTTTTAATGGCAGTAACCATGATAAAAACACAGCAAGGTATAACCGTTCTCTCAATTTGTTGGCCATGATTTTTTTTTTGAAGTTTGCCAACATTTTAAAATCATATAAAAGTGAAAATAAAAAATTGAAATTGTTCGAAATTGTTGTTGCTTGAGATTGAAAATGATATTGGCTGCATTTCTTTATTCATTCTGAACGTTTGGAATAAGCTTTTTTGTTTATTTATTCTTTAGAACGTTCCTGTTGATATGGTGACGTATATTTCAAACGCATTCTGTTTATTCCGGCTGTGAAATGGGATTATCCGGAATGTATAAAGAAACGCAGCCATTGTGTGTGTGAGTTTGTGAGTAAATTTAAAAATTAAATTGTTTGGAAACGTCAATAATTTTAAAAGTGCCTCTCAGCGGTTCTACCTTACTATATTTTTATCATGGCAGTACCTATGTACATAGCAACGCATGAACAAGTGTCATGATGCAATAATACAGGTGTTATCAGTTGGCAAGTTCTCGCTCTAATTCCGCCATATTGACTACGTGAAACAGTGTTACTTCTTTAACTATTCTTTGCCCATTAATATAGTTGAATGTTTTTTATTTTTTCTCAGTATACACAATTTGTTTTCTTAAAAAGGTCTTTTACTTTATTTTATTTCATTTCATAACGAATATATTATAAAAAAGCAAATTTTGTTAAGGAGAAAATGTGAAATTTTATACTTTTCCCCCATATGGGGATTAATTTCTTCCCGTTTTTCTTCTCATTCTACTGAGCTAAGGCAGTGTCAAATCGAGCTGTCACAACTGATACAACCTTGTGTTAATGCATCATGAACAAGTGTGAAAGTTATACGAATTTCGACTTCTAAGCGAAATTGTCAAACGCACGCATATGGATAAATTTGTTATGGAGGTCGTTCTTAAATTCTGTCATATCCAGGATAACTTTTAAAGCAAAATTCCAAAATTATTAGAATTGGTCCGGTAGCACTGCTTGTTGCAATGACGCAAGGTCGCATATTGTTTTCAGCGGCACCTGCCGGCAACTGTTGATACTGCCACCGTAAACAAATTTGTGAAATCTGCAAAGAAGTGGGAAACAGTAAAATTTCACATTTTTTAATTATTAATGAACGATACGCCTTCGCCCAACCTGTAATTATTCATTTTAATTTCGAAATTATTTCTAACGTTTGTATTCCCAAAGAACGTAAATCTATTTACGTTCTTTGGCAAAAACCATCCATTTATCGAAGTGCATTCAGTAACCTGTAATGTGGCAGCACTGCGTTGCACCAAGGCAATCTAATTTTGTGTCAAATTTGGAGTGCATTTAATAAAAAGTGTTGATTTTTTTTATAAATAAACATAAATTGAAATGGTGTAAATAGGACGAGAAGAAGTTGCATTTGTACCTAAATAAGTGTCAGATGCCTTCCAGTGAACCACAATCGATAAGAATGGAGAGCGGTGGGTGTTAGAATGTTTTGTGGCTTTTGTCCACTTGCAGAAAGGAATTTGATAAATTATTGCCACTATCTGTATGTTTGTGTATATTTAATTGTGTATTCTAGTATCCGCTTTTGTTTGCCATTAATTTCCTATAAGTTTAATATTAACGTAACTTCATCAAAATTGTTAGAATGTGGTAAAATTTCTGCATCAAAATGTTTTTTTTTAAGATCTCGTGAAATTAATTTTTCTTCTGCATTCCAATTACCTTGAGGCAACTTAACCTCAATTTGTGTACAAGCGCAGCTCCAAGAAAACGGACAAACCCAAATAGGCACTTGGAGTGGCTTTGGTTACTTTCCAATATGACCAGCTGTAGTGGCGTTTTATCCGATTTCGCATATATGAAAGCAATTACAATGCAAAATATAAGAGATACGATTACATAGTTTCCGTTTAATTTTGTTTTCAGAAAAAGCATGCAGTGATGTCAGTAAAGATCGGCCGGGATCGAATCAAGCCGCTGCATCGTATAATGCCGCACAAGAGCTACAAGAGATTCGCAAATTGCTGTGGGGTTCGACCATACGAGTAGATGTGTTTCGTCGTTGGTCCCAAGGTTAGTACATATGTCTAAAATAAAGTATAGTGACTCAGTGCAGTAAAAAGGTGTGGTTATCTAAAAATAAACGTCTTTGTTTTAATTTTATAGGCTTTGAATTTAGTGATACTGAACCGTCTGCTTTGGTGCAGAAAGAGGGTGGACCATGTGCTGTGATAGCGCCCGTACAGGCAAACCTGTTGAAAATTCTTATAATGGACACGCCAGGTCATTTCCTTAAAGATGTAAGCAAATTACAACGCCTAAGAAAGATTTCAACACTATACCCTTTTAATCATTGTGTTGCAGCTAACTGAGGATAAATGTCGACGCCTATTAATTCAGGCGATATGCGCTATCCTAAGTAAGTGTTCCGCACAACGCTACAGAATTGTCACGCTGCCACTGGAGACATGTGCCGAGGCCAAAGAAGTAAATGCTGCAAGCGACATTCCAGATGTGAAGCTCAGTGCTGCTGCTTTGGAAGAGGCTGTGACCCAAACAGCTGATGCTAGCATACCGTCGGCAACATCGGTGCGTATAGCAGAAGCTCGTGAAGTCTCTTCGGATGCATATCATGAGGGTCTGCACGTGCTGAACTTCGAGTCGATTGAAGAAGTGGAGAAATATTATTCGGAACACTGGCAGGTGCTCTCTGGCCAATATGGCTTACTGCTCTTCCTCTATTCAGTGCTGCTCACTAAGGTTAGGAAGCAATGGCGTTCCATAATTAATAACATAATAATGTTTTACTTTGCTGTTGTTATGATACAGAATATTGAAAATGTTATTTCGGAATTGTCTGACACATCTGAACCCCTGATACACAACACCTATGGATATGGTTCACAAGCGCTTATCAACCTAATGCTGACTGGACGTGCCGTAGCACATGTCTGGGATAATGATCAGGATGTTGGCGGTTTGAAATTGCGCGGCATCAACGAGCAAAGCGATATTGGATTTATAACATTAATGGAGCAAATGCGATATTGTACTGTGGGTTCATTCTTTAAAAATCCGAAAAATCCTGTTTGGGTGATGGGTTCTGAGACTCATTTGACAGGTGAATAGAGTTTGTCTTATCATTTTAGCGGTTACTAATTGACCTTTTCCTCTTAACAGTTCTATTCAGCAATGAGAAGCGACTGGTGTCACCGGAGACGCCGTCTGAGTTGGCAAGACGAGTTTTCAAGTCGTACGATCCAGAAGGCAATAATTTTATACCAGCTGACGTCTTGCAAGATGTCTTAGCCGCACTGGACTTGGTTAATGAGCCTGAATAGTAAGTCATATTGAAAGGGTTTTAGTTGACTTTTGGCTAAACTCTTAAGTTTTTTTTGCTATTTTACTAGTAGTATAATTAACCTCAGTCAAAACTAAAGTGACTTGTAATTTTTTTTTCCTGCATTATACTATTTGGTTAACTAAATATCAAACTTAAAATTACTCTTACAGCGTGGAAATCATGCAAAAGCGACTCGATCCTGAAGGGTTACACATTATTCTTCTTAATGCATTTATGGATGAATTCTTCCCACAGGAAAAACGATCAACCCCTGATACATTCGACTTAATGCACTACAACGGAATACCAGGTTCAAATGAGGGCAACAAGGTACGTTCATAGTAAGGAACCTTTCTTGTGTTTATAACTATATATTTTATCCGTTTATAGGTACGTTACTGTAAGGGCTCAGCTATATTACTTGAAAGTGATCTAAAATCCGTGTGCATTTCAAATCCGATGCTCACTTGCTTGCAAACGAAGTGGCCAAATATTGAAATTAATTGGCATGATATGCGGATACCATCGTTGAATTGACGATACATAGTTATAAGCCAACTTTGTATGCAGTAGTGCATAAAACACAAAAGTCGAATCGCTAATTTAAAGCAAATATGATATTGATATTCAGTTCCGCAATTTACCATCTGTACCATCCATAGAAAAGCAGAGCAATAGAAACGCTACAGCTAATATGGCACTAAATTTGAAGTACTGCAATTTTGAAAGACACATCCATAGCAGTAAACAGAATAGCATATTTTTAAAAGCAAAACGAAAACTGTTTTTTTTGTTATACATACTATATTATAATTAACATATTTTTTCAGCACCTCTAATGCTTTTTTATCTCTAATTCCTATATACTTTACTAAAAAAATATATATTTGCAAGGGAAAATATGAAAAATATATTATTGTTCCAGTGTACATACATAAAGTAAACAAACATAAATGCAATAGATTAGCGATATTTTAGGAACAGGTTTGTTGTTCTCGCAATAAACTAAACACATAGAAAACAAGGAGCATACAAGCAAGCTTATGCATTCTAAAACAAACAATGAGAACAAATACATAAATATAAATGTTACGCAAAGGCAAAACAAATTAATAGTTAATACATTTAACAGAAGTTTTATTCGATTAACTCTTAAACCACTAATTGTAGTTCATTAAAATAAATAACTATCAGTACACAACAAAGGAAAAGATGCTTAAATCACGCATATTAGCGTTTCATGTTGAAATAGGCACAAAACGAAATCTTTTGAAAATAATAACATACAAATATAGAAGGCAGCATAGAAAACTTCAATAGAGGAATAAAACACATTAAAAACAAAAACCCAAAAGGATTTTATTGTCTTGCAATTTTTCAAAAAATACTCGAACGTTTGAATCTAAAATCTGCGAAACCCCGATTGCCACAAAAGTCTACGCAATATCTATTTATACATATGTAGTATTATTTATAAAGCTTCTTATTCAGTTACTTATTTATGCATGCATGTCCCTTGTATTAAATTCCTCCAATTTGACTTTTTATTTAATCGGTCAATTTCTTATACTAAAAATAGATTTTTCAGCGGTTAAATTCCTTTTATGGCCTTTATAATGCAAGTCGTCGATAAACTGGTCGATTTCGTTTTGCATTCGTAACTATAAAATAATATATGTATTGGTATACAATTTAAAAACATTTACCCAAATTAAATAGATGAACATTTTGAAAAGTGTACGACATAAAGGGTTTGCACAGTGAACAAACATCAATTTAATAAAACAATTTGAACCAAGAATGTTGTGCATATTATCTAAGTCTTAATTAAATAGTTACATGAAAAGTAATATAGAAAATAATAAAAAACACACACATGAAAATTTGTTTGCTGGTTTTACATTTTTAATGAAATAGTAGTTTATTTACTAAAACAAAGTGAGTACATACATACATATGTATATGTATATACATAGCATTTTCAGTTTAATTTAAATATATAAAAAAAAGAAAAAAAGCCCCTCTCTGCCCAGCGACTCGGACTCAACTCGCACCTCTCAATTGACAGTTAAGTGCTTTGGTCACTCGGCCATCGCGATCGCTGAGGCAGGGTGCTCAAAACGGCATACATAAATGTCAATTGTCGCCTCTGCACTAGCTGATTCGAAGCTGGCAACGATATTTTCGAGTTCACTCGGATTCAGTTAAGGCGAATGTATATAATTCGCTTTGGATTCAGTGGCAGCAATTTTTTCGTATTCGTAGCAGGCATTCGAATTCGTGATAGCCCTGATTACTTCATTTTTGAACAAGGAGTATTGAACGCTATACATGACCCTGATGCGAGGCGTTTATATCTACTATTTTTAGCCGTATAGCTACGGTGACCATCCGTTCTGTATTATACGGGACAGTCCTTTTTTTGCCCATTGTCCTGGTAATTTATTTATTTTATACGGCACGCCAAACGTTCTGTATTTCTTTTGATGTCCTGTATTTGTCCCGTATTCGGGGTTTCGACGCCTTAGTAGCTCATTAAAATGGCATGCCTATGAACAAGTTTTATGTGATGTTGGTACATATATGATGCTCATTTTCTCCATAAACAGTTATTATTTTCTAATCTGAATGCCTGTGATTCGAATCGAGGAATACATATTAGCGTGGGCCGAAAATTCGCTTATTTAGAATTTTGATTGGTAATAGCGAAAATATGGTTCATTATGCTTTAAAAAAAATCTGTGTGGAATTTGGAATTTTTTGGTCAATATCCTAGGCTCTCCCAAGTCCATCAGAGTTCAATATGCTCAAAAAATAAAAATTAATTAACACATTTTTTTATTAAAATTGCACAATTGCACTACAATACATAAATTGCACTACAAAAATAAAATAGTCCTACAGAATTTGGTATATGGACCTTTTTTGTAGAGAACCGAAGTTAGCTAAGAAAAAAATTTTTTTAGTACTTGAACTTTGATGGACTTGGGCGAGCCTAGGATATTAACCAAAAATTTTAACAGTTCACAAAGTTATTTTTTAGAGCATAATGAACCATATTTTTGCTATTACCACGCTAATAGGTATAGTGACTAAAACAGAAATAAGGACTCGACATTTCAGTAAGTTTTGGCAATTTTTCCTATTTTACTTATTTATTTTATGAAAATAAAGCTATTTTCCTAACAAAAAGCATATAATACCACTTTGTGCAAAAAACTATAAAAATTAGTTCTGCAACGTATCAACAAAATTTCAAACTTTTTAATTGGAATCTTTAGAAAAAAATTTGGTTTGCAGTTTTGTAACTCATTAAAATTGTGTATTATAAAGTGCAAGTGAAAAGTGCTGCTCATTTGCTTATCTTTAGAGAAAAATAGGTCGAACATACTTTGTATGAAAAAGATGCGTAACCCCGTCAACAAAAAAAAATTGCCAAAAGTTGTTGGTAAGCCTTAGCAACTTAAAACTTAACGATTTTTTTAACAATTTTTATGGGGTAAAAATCTCGAGAAAATTATCCTACAAATTCGTTATGTTACTATAAGGATACTGTTTCAGGGCTAATGCATCTAGGATCATTGAAGAAGGCTTTAAGATCTGTAAGCTGTTATGGAACAAATTTGCAAAATTATTTTTTTGTCCCGTATTCGGCTTTTATAAATATGGTCACCGTACGTATAGCCCATACAATTTAAGTCTAATGAAGTATAAACGGCTAAAAAATCCCGTTGATTTTTGATTTTTTTTTTGCACCGTTACGAACAAAATTTAAAAAAATCAACTTCAGTTTTTGTAAAAGCAGTCTCCCGACTTTACTTTTTCATAGCACTTTTGGACCATCCAAATGAACATAGCTACCTAATCCAATGCATAGTACATAGTACATATCAGCATAGACGCAGCCAATATCCATTCGCTACGCCAATGTTGCCGTTCCTCAGGCGAACGAGGATTGAAAAACAAAACGGATTTTGCTGCGGCTTCTTCATTCTTCACTTCACCATGTATGCAACGCTTCAATGGAAATGCGCTGTCAGCAAAGATTTTAAATAAAAGCCAACCACAGCGTATAGAATTGATTCCAATGCTAATATGCATTAATTTATTTTTGTTAATAAACACATATGTATGTATGTAAATAAATGTAATGGAAAACATGCTGTCATCCCCATAGCCGATCAAGCGATCGACATGGGATGCTTTCTGCCTGCACCGCTTTGATTTGCGGCTATAATTTTTATTGACACCATCAACTGTTGGTTGTTGGTTGTTGGCTGCGAGTTTTTGAGATGGCGCTTTTCGTGTTGTATGACATTTGGAATTTTTAATTTTCTTCAGTTTCGCTGTAGCACACATTCGGTCAGGTTGTACTGTTTGGTAAATGTCGACGGCTGGTTCTGCTTTACAGCATTCGCGGCATAGCATGAAAAATTAATGATGAAGGCTAAAGCTAATTTGTCAGTCGCGTAAAATCGGTCAAGACATGCGCATCAAAGGCATTGCCAAGACATGGATTTCCATTAATTTTGTATAATATATGTATGTAGTACATGAGTTTTCTAACATGAATGCAATGTTTGCATCTATCTTCTCAGTTTATATGAAAAAATATATATGAATGACGTTCCAGTAAAATTCAAGCTGATTCATGAGCTAATTGGTATACTAATCACGCGATCAGCTGTTCATATCTATATATTTCGTTCGAGAAAAGCTAACTACTTTTACGGGGCGATGGTCGCAAAAAAATCAGACCTGAATACCAATGCATTACAAGTCAACTAACTTGTAACTAACTACTTTTGGACATAAAACATGAATAAAAAAGCATTTTGTTATTTCTTTTATTCTTTACATTTTTACTTATTTAATTTATATTCAAAATTGCATATTTGTTCATTTGTTTACATATTCTGCGTGGTCCTATATATGTATTTAAATTCACTCAGACATAACATCAAAATGATAATATATAAGGCACGTTGAAAAAGTAGTATCAGTAGAGCAGCTGATTTTTATTTTTTTTTTTAATTATTTTGTCTCGAAAATATCAAATATTTTTAATTTCTTCGCACAAAAATTCTAAATTGTTAAATTCTATTTACATGTGAAACCTTACAAAACAAGCGATTGAATAACAGGCTTTGGAACTTTTGCCCAACTCAGCAGCCGCTGATTACTGGGTTTTGCAAAGGATGGATAGATAAATGCTTCGAAAAGCAAACAAATTTACTAAGAAAAAAAGTTGCAACAATTTTTATTTTATCCAATCTCAATGAATTATTATTTTTTTATTTTTTTTTTATCTCGCACGCTTTGATTTAGAAGTAAAAAATCAGCTGTTTTTGACATATTCGCTACCAGAAGCAACAACAAAATACACGCAAATGCTGTAATGCTACTACCTGTTTGATATGCCTTAAAATAAAATAATAAAAATTCGAAATATAAAATTTCGAACTTCATTTTATTTATTCTGAATTCGAAAAAGTATATGTATGAGGATTTTTAAAGAGAAACTTTTAAGGAAAAAACTCTCAACTCTGTTTAAGTAAGTTTTGTCATAGCCAATTAAAAGTGAGGTATTTATGGACTTTCTTTATTTTTAACAATTGATAATTTTTCACTGCCGGGTTTGTTTATGCTGTAGCAAAGTTGTGGGCGGCTATAAAAATACCGCATTATAAAATTCACAACAAAAAAAACCCTACCATAAAAAGAGTAATAACAATAACAAGTGTCTATAAATATACCATATAAAAAACAACACAAATTTCGTCTTTTTAATGAATGTGTTTTTTCCTCTTCAAAAAATGTGTGTGTTTCTTTGCGTTGACCGGCAATGTTTTATTGCCAAATGAGTTTCTGTTTACTTAAACATTAAACAGATGTTTTTAAAATGCATGATCGAATGTTATTGTTTGAATATACATACGTACACCTGATCCCCGGTTTACAAGGTTAGTCAGCGATTAGTTAGCGTCAAATGAGAAAATTGCGTTAAAGAAGAGTTAAGTAAGATAATTCGGAATTATTTTGGGACATAACTGCAGTTGGTATGAATTAAGACCTAAAGCTTATTCTTAAATTTAATGCGGATCAGGGGCATTTTCGATGACAACACTCGCCAATACACTGAAAAAGTAGAACGCAGAAAGCACGCAACACTAGCCTGCACATCTACTTCGTCGTCGGTAATGCAGACACCTTACTGAATCAGATAGGAATCCAATTGAAATTGAATCAGGACTTATTTGAGTAAAATTACATTAAAAAAATGTAAGCAGAATATGAAGGATCTAAAAAAAATATTTTAACCCACGACCTCCCGGCTCGCTTAATGCGCAATACTGCTTTTTTGCTGCTAATTTTGATCAGATCAACTGCGCCTCAGTATTGATGCTGCAATCTTTTTATGGTATTACTTTGCATCCGAACTCCCCAACTCCTACTATTTTACTATACTATACTATACAGGTAAACCAGCCCAGAACAAAACATATGGCGTCTATGAAATCTTTTCATTATTTTGAAATACCCTTTATAATTTTTTCACAATTACGAAAATATTTTAATTGTTTCATCGGGCTTTTGATAGCACTTTTGGCGAACATATTTTTCAAAATGAACAAAAGAGTTGAGAGAGTAGGTAATTGGGAGATGTTGAAAGAGCCGCATAAAAAAAGGCCGCGTAAAACGAAGATCAGGTGTATTTCGAAGAAACTATTCTTCTTATTAGTTCCAGAACTGTTTGTCGGTTTGTACTGAGAACAAAAACTTTCGTCATTTAGCTCTCGCCGTTTGAAGTGTACACAAAATGCAGAAAAGTTCTCTTGCGCTTGTTTTTTTTTTTTTGTTTTTTTGTTCCAAGGGGTGAGAGTCAGCGTTGCCGTTTCGCTATTTTTTTTCTTTATTTATCATATAACGCACGCCGGCAGTTTACTGTCAAAAATTTCTTATGCACATACTACTTGTATGGGACCAACCGAAATTGAACGGCGTGCATAAAAAGCTAACCCAAATTCCAAGATTTGTGCTCATTTGACATTTTGGCGCGACTACGAATTCAAATTTCGCTCAACAAAGTTCTATAAATTTGACAGAAGTGAAACTCTGAGAAATCACCCACGCAAATTGACTTCGGTTAAACAAATGTGAAAAACTTGCGTGCGTGCGTAGAAAAACTCACACTGGTAATATTAGGTTGAGCTGTAAAAGCGTCAGTTCATCAGATTGGCAGTTAACCTCAATTTCTCTGTATACTGCCACCCATATGATTAGAGTTCTATGGGTGTTTGTGTCCTTTTGGTCTTCGCCACTACTCAGCTGGTATTATATCGGCTTCAGAGACTTTGCTATTTTTAAGTCGCTGTCTTGAAGTTCTCTATCATCGTCGCTCTACAATGGTCTGAGTTCTTCTTTGTCAAACTCGTCACTGCGCCTCATGTAGGTCCATTGCAATTGCAGATTTTCAGCGCCTAACCTACGTTCTCCAATGCCTAGAAGTGTATGCGTTCCTTGGCTGAAGCAAGGTAGTTATACGATCTCCATAAATGGAACGCAAGTCAACCATGCTTTCCTTTTCATCTAGTTATTGTTATGCAGTTGTTGCATCAAGGTGAGCTGATGTTGCGCTTTACCAATATTTAAGAGCAGCCTAGCCTGCTATTTCCACGGCTGCCGAATCCTGTCATCTAATAAGCGATGTTGAATATATATTTGTATGTAACTAGGACAATTTTGAGCGAACGTATCCTGAAATTTTTATGACTACAAAATAGCGTTCATTAGCTATAGTACTCGTATAAGCGTGTGCTATTGAAATTGAACAAAAATTTGCTCTATACCCCAACAGAAAACACTTCTTTAAATTATGTGCATGCTTAATACATTCAAAGTTACCGCAAAAATTATGTTTATGGTTGCAATAATAAGAACTTTTAAATATCACTTTCGAAAATTATAGCATTCTTAATCATTGCGAAGGATTTAAAAGCCATTAAAGTGTAAACCAATGAACAGAAGTAATAAATAAAGTCATATGATGGGCACGCTATTGCAGCAATATGCTATTACATATGTATATACATTAGACTGCATCACCAAAAAAAAAATTGCGATTTTTTCGCCGGGTTTACAAAATCTATTATATTATAAGACGTCCAGCAAAATATTTCGGAAAAATATTTAGATTTAAGCGAGCTGGACCGATTTGAAAATACCTCCAAAAATTTCCGTTTTTTATATATAAAAAAAAAATAGTTTCTTAAAGAACTTTTTGAAAAAAGTCCCCTCAGATGGCAAAACAGATTAAGCTTAAAAAATCTGCATATAAGTATTAAAAAAAATTTTACAACGGAATCGTAATAATGAGATTGTTGATGCTGTTTTTATTACGTTTTTCTAAGATTGATTTACGAAAAACTTAAATAACTGGGCCAAAACTATTCTGATTTAGACTTATGGGATCCCGGTTGAAAGGTATTTTCTCACTATTTTTACTTATGTGCAAAAAAAGTCATTCGCGTCCCAATTTTTATTTTTAAACCTCATAAATCTAAATCAGGAGAGTTTAGGTTCAGTTATTCAAATTTTTCTTATACCAATTTTTGAAAAAAGTTAAAAACAGCATCGAAAATCTCATTAATAGATTCCGTTCAAAATTTTTTTTAAATTTTTTAAAAATATTTTTATGCAAATTTTTTAAGCCTAACCTGTTTTGTCATTTGAGGGGATTTTTTCAAAAACCATCTTTAAGAAACTATTTTTATTCATAAAAAAATCCATTTTTGGAGGTATTTTCAAATCGGTCCAGCTCACGTAAATCTTAATATTTATAATGCCAATGGAAAAACATTACCGATTTTGTTTTTTTATGGGGAGTGATGCAATCTAATATACATATGTCTTGCCGAAAACTGAGAAACTGCAACTGCAAATGACGTGGTTATTTATGTACTTACGCCATCCAATTGCTGTACTAAAGATTTCGCTTTTATCATATTTTTGTCTTAAATCAACTTAATTTAGATTCAATTAAAATCATTAAAATGTACCATTGCACTCGAGGCAGCCAGCAATAATTTGCGATTTATTTTTAAATGAACGTAATTTATATGCTAAGAAAAAATTTATAAAAATAAAAAAAATTATAAAACTAATATTTTATGCCAATGAGTATAATAGGTACCTGGACGAGTGTAAGCACGACTGTAAGAATGTTTGTCAATACATTATATAAATTTTGTATCTAATATTTTGTGTATAATGCATAGATTTAATGGCGTTTTCGTTTCTACAAAAAACAAATTGCCTTCTCATTGCCCTCTTCTTAGTATTTGTGCGTAGAGGGCAAAGAGAAGGCAACATTTTTTTGGTAGAAACGAAAACGCCATAAGTCAATTACAATGTGCTTATATAGGAAAATTAAAAATTTACAAACTAAAATAGCGTTAAATTTTAATGACAGTTCAAGTCAGCAACAATACCGAATGGACAGTGGCAGCTGCATTGCGCTCAAATTCATTAATTATTTCGGTGCAGTTTCAAAAGTAAGCCACAAGCAGCAAAAACAAAAACCAATACAAATATTCCTTTCAACGCAGCATTTAAAATAAGCATCTTCTATGGACTTAAATACAAAAATTTATACATTAGGCATATGAGTTTTTTCTTTAATTGTATACTCGTACCTTTTGGTACACAACAAATTTGTACTGAGCCAAAAATTATGAAAGCTTTTGATAAGATTTAATATTTCGCCGAAAATGAAAAAAAGTTAAATTTTTCAAATGAATAACAACTAAAGTAGTATGAACTGAAGTAGACAAAGCGCAAAATTAATTGTTCAGAAAGGTGGCAAATTTTTGGAATTTTTCAAAAATGTTAATATATTTTAGAATTCTAAAAATTGTCTAGGTTTTATATGCCAGTGCCATGAACATAATAATTTTTCGACAATTTGTGATGTTTCACATCTACATTTTACGATGGATTTCAGAATAAATAAAATTCTCAAAATTTTGGAAAATATAAAAATTTCTAAAATCTCAACAGTTTTGTACATTTCAAAATGTTCTCATTTTACCAAAATTTCTAGAACCTCTCAGATGCCGATAGTTTTTAAAATTTTGGAAATTATCCTAAAAATAAGAAATCTCAAGAAATTTAATAATTTCATAAAATTAAAAATTTTCGAAGTTTTGTTATTTTCTAAACCTGCGAAAATATTCAAACTTGCTGTGACTTTCAACTAAGTAAAATAGTACAAATTCGAAAATACCACAAAAAAAAGTAAAAGTTTAAAATTAAGTAATTTGAATTTCACCACTAAAATATTGGAGTTTTCGTATTTCTGAAAACTACCGTTACATGGGAGGTAGGCGTGGATATTGCACATTTTCAATACCATCCGTCCTACACTGAAAAATTTTTAAATTTTTACTCGAGTTATCATGTGCATAGAGGGACAGACAGTCACCGCTTAATCGATATCTTTTTTTTCATTCTGATCATTATTTGTCTATATCTGTCTCGAATCGTTTTGCCTGTTACAAACAACCGTTATGTGAACAAAGTTATAATACCCGTGTGCGCAAGTGCGCTCGGGTATAAAAAAGTCATATGCCTAATGTGCATATGCATTTGTGGTATATTAAATTAACTAATTCGCAAAAATGTTTTTAAAAACGAAATAAAAATAAACCATAAACTCATGTAGCGAGTTGAGTGCCTATATAATTTCTATGAAATGTCAGACATACATATATACATATATATATATATACATATAGCTAAATTTATATGCAAACATTTATCAATGTTCTTAAATACATAGGTGCGAAAACGATGGA
>NW_023459763.1:0-24816 GCF_013731165.1 Rhagoletis pomonella | reverse complement strand
TTTTTTGTGTTTATTTTGCTTTTGTGATTTGCGAAAATTTTCGTTGCGCTGCAATGAATGTGCAAAATTTAATTGATATAAAAATTTAATTGACAATTTTCGATTTTGATATGCGCGTAAATATTATTGAATTAAAATTTAGAAATATGTGACGACCAAATTTTAGCAGGAAACATATAAATTTCGAAATACCGTGAAAGAATAAAAAAATTAAATGCAAATATTTTGGCGCAATATTCATTATTGTATTGCAATACTGCAGTTCGCAAGCAATCGAAAACGCGACACCCTCAATAACGGCTCCTCCGCAAACGGCGAAGTCAACTACAACAGCAACAAGACCTCGAGACTCAACAGTATGAAGGATGAATATGCAGTAAAATATGCAAGGAATATGATTTTTTGAATCTATAATTATTTGCGTCAAAGCACTCGTGACAAAAAGTCTCAGATACACTTATGTTTATGAACTACACGTAATTACATATGTATGTGTGGACGTACATATGTAAATATGCAAATGGCTGTGTATTGAATTCTTGTAAAATTAACAAAATTATTACAGTGCCTGTAATAAATTCTACAACACAAATCAGAAGGCAACATAAAGTAGACTTCTGAAGATATAATCCCAATTAGCCGGTTTCATGCCAAACGCAACAGCGCTACAGCGACTTAAGAACATGCATCCTATATACATACATACATATATAAGTACGTATCGAAAGTGTATCGTAATTTCACGAAACACTAAACATGAATAAACCCACTGGGTGCCAGCGCAAAAAAATGCCAACACTCAGTTTAGGCCAATATTCAATATTTTGCAGCATCATACCGTCATTGCTGTGGTGCACCCCACCTGTAGGCTGCAGTAGTGTGCTTGTGTATGTGCGTATGTCTGGGGCGCTGCCAACTCATTGAGTAGTTGGCCGAGTGGCCGCATCGTGGGAGCTGTCACGGCAATGAGAGTGAAATATTGAGGCCTAATGATGCCTAGCGCTGCTAAGAGATGGGCAGAAAACCGACTACCTATTTCGTATAGAACTAACTGCTATATCCCGTCTTTCAGAGACTTGCCTGAAAATCAAGACAGTGAAGAACGTCCAAATTCGGCGCAAATACTATTCTCAGCAGCCTAATCTGGTGCTTGCTAAGGGCTCCGAACTCCTCGTACGTTTCGCACCTCCTACAAAGTTCATCATTGCTCAAAGCCTACTTAAAGGTCGTGAAGTCAATAGTGTCCTCTTAGTAAGAACTCAAACTAGTAGCCTAGCATCCATGCTCTTAAGAGATGAATCTTATGAATTAATGGACACTTGGCAGTCATTTGCAGGCAGGCTTCCCATAAAGCAGTGACCTGTGGTAAATCGGATCGCTTACCTAGTCTTAGTGAGTCGAACATTTTCCTCCCGAAGCTGGGCCAGATTTTTCAGGTCCTCGCAAGCTCGTCTGACATGGATTTACGTTGTAGTAGCTGTAGAATAATATTGAATGCCCGAGACTTGTTTTTAACTTTTGGGAGGCGGTATTGTGTAGTCTGGTGTCCTAAAAATATCGGCGTAGTTCAAATTATAGTACTGCAGCTTTTCTGAAGCTTCTCGAAAGATCCACGGTTAGAAAATAAACAAGCGTTTCTAGGGTTTTAGTAGGAGTTTAGTCGCTTTTAGAGAAATCAGCAAATTTTCCAGTTTCCCAAAATAACTTACTTCTTTGTCTAGTCTGTTGATCTCCTTGCTGTCAGTGATGCCAGTATGTTCAAGAATCCATTACAAATGTACCTCCACCCTGCGCCCTGTTTTATTGATAAATCTTCTGGGAGGAAAATCTTTCAATAATCCGGAACCTTGTCGGACTAACTAAACTAAAGCTATGCGCCTCTTCTGCATCCTTGTGTATTTTCGATCTATCTGTTTAACCATGCACCAATAAAGGCATCGTCTTGTCCTCGTGGCAGTCTTCGACCCCGTGGCCCTGAAATTCGTCTAAAAGTACCCATGAGGGATTACGTAGTCAATCTATCCGGACAGCGTTGACGCTATACTACTGTGATTGTGGGACCTGCATGCAAACTGCCCAACGGATTTAAGCTAAACGGCAGTTTAGTACGCTATATTATCGGTCGTGGAGTCTGTTTAAAATTTGAACCATCTTTCTTGTTATTGAAAATTAAGCTTAATATCAACTGGGGCGAAAGATTACCATGCAGTTAAACTTTGTAAACCTAGGCCGTGATATAAATTATACACAAGATCACTAGTTTTTGCCTATGGGCATTAAAATCTCATCAGCCAATGTGCTGAATGCCGGCTGCCTTGGAACAAAAATTCGAAGAAAAGTTAAGCGAAGTAGTGAAACAAGATATCATAGGCTCTATGACAGAACCTAGTCCGTAGATATCTAGGAGGTAGTAGTATTTAAAGAAAACAGGGATATCCGTCTATGCAACGATATGGGGTCCACCAAAGTGGAAATATTGAGAGAAAACTATCAAATTTCAATATTCGACTCATTTATGACCAAACTTCTACATAGGAGCGAAATATTTTTTGGGACTATGTAGATCTTAAAAATGCATACCACAAACTGGAATTGAACGAAAAAAAGTCATGAAGAACTACTTTCATCACGTCTTAAGCGGGTATTGTTTTGAGTAAATTCAGCACCAGAAATATATTGATCAAAATTGGTATGAAGTTTACAACAACGCCAGAACCTTCCGATAATTAACGACGGTCCAGTAATGGTAAAGATTCTGGAAAAGTGGACAAATTATATTTCTGGCAACACATGAAGAGTCCTCGCGCTATGGAACATATGTTACTGTTGACAATTATAAATTTAAAGTAGTGAAATATTCAGCATTAGCACGATCAATAATCTCAGTCTGAGATCATGTGAGGAATAAATCTTGCGAGCAGGTGCTACTTTGTGCTCGTAAGGCACTTGATAAGGAGATCTTTCTCTCGGCAATGCGATATATAGCAAAGAAGATGGTATAGCGAACTGTGAGAGCTTTATAATATCATGAACTTATCGACGGTTGAGTGCAAGATCGACCTCAAAAGGATAGATTATTTATTACGAGCTTTCATGCAGGATCAGGAGATTATTATCGACTTCCATAAGGAGAAAGGTTAAACCCCGCCCGATCTACTGCTTCGCTGATTATAGCTTGGCTTCATCAAGTGATAATTTCTATAAATATACTTTAAACAAATTTTTGAATTGATCGTGTCTACAAATCTAAATTGAATACTTGCCTACTCAACAACTTGGTAACTATTTACGTAAATCACATCACTATTTGCAGACACCCGCAATGGTCTAGATCATTTCGAACACTCTATTTGAATTGAATTAAAGTCAAATTAAGCAATTTGAAAAGATTTCATTAATTTCACTCACATGTTCGCACTCACTCTCAACGAAAGTGTACAATGCTTGCGCTCGGCGCTGTTGGATCATGGCGATCGCGTCGTCATTTATTTTGAGATCAAGCATATTTCACAAAGATATTTGAAAAATTCGGCAATTTTCGAATAAAAGCGTTGTAAGCTGGAAAACGGCGACAGTTTGCCAACGGCTACGCAGCGCGAAATATTAAAACAAAAAAAAATCTGCTGAACATACTGATTCTATAGAATTTAAAGGAAGTCGTGTGCAAAAAAGTGATAGAAATTTTTAAAATAATCCAAAGACAAAATATTATAAAACTACGATAAAGTGCTTGTGAATTCATATATACATACATACGTACAAACATAAGAGTACATATTTTTCTAAAACTATGATTTGTCCAAAGCGCACTGCGGAGTTAATTACACTCCATTTGGCGCCCTTCAAGGACACCGATCCTGCATGGGAAATAGGTGTTTCTAAAATTGCTGGGCGTGGCATTTTCGCCACGCGCGACCTCAAACGCGGTGATGTGATTTTTCGCGATAGTCCGCTGCTGATCGGTCCCGCGGCACGCGCCGAGGATACGCTTAATTCGTGTTCGGTGTGCTTTAAAATGTTGCCTGATACGAAATTTATGTGTCGCCAAGGTTGCGGTTTGCCCGTCTGCTCATTGTGTGGCAAAAAACAACAACACAAATCCGATTGTGAACTTTTCAAATCGTGGAAACCCAGTGAACCGGATGTGGCAAACTCTTTGCTCATTCGTTTGCTGTGTGTCGGGCGTGCCATCAAGTTGGCGAAGGAGCAACGCGATCTAGTTTACTGTCTGCAGGCAAATTTAGATAATAATCATCGCACTGAAGTGCGTAATGCCGCCAAAGGATTCATGGAGTTCCCCACCGATAAGAAACTAATTGAAATTATGAATCGTACTGTGGCAGTATTGCGCACGAATGGATTCGATGAGACCGCCGATCGCACCAATGACAATCAGGAGTTTCCTCACCGCGCGCTCTACCCATTATTCGCTGTAATGAATCACGATTGCATTCCCAATTCCTACTATACGTTCGAGGAGAAGACCAGAAATATGGTAGTGCGTGCCTCAGTAGATATACCAGCTGGTAGTGAAATCACAACAACCTACACAAAATTATTCACCGGAAATATTGCACGACATTTGTTTTTGAAAATGAAGAAAGGATTTACGTGCAAGTGTCCGCGCTGCTCTGATCCAACAGTAAGTGTATAATCGACAGTGATAATAAAGTGAGTGAGCAAAATTAGTGACTCATGGGGTATTGCCTTTGAAAGTACATAAGTATATGGGAGAGTGTATAATACAACAAAGTGGCAGGAATCTCATATAAATAATGGGGACTATTTTCGTGGGAAAGCGCTGGTGACAATGTAATATTATTTTATTTTTCTTAGTGCGCCGGATTTTTGAAGAAAGAACTTAGTGATTGGTTGACTTGGGCATCTTACTTTAGTTTATGTGATTCAATAAGGCGTAGTGAACACAGAAATTGTAAAAAACGCGACCTTTTTTTCAGAATTACATTTCTGTGGTGCTGCCCAGAATTTGTACAGAGCCATAAACTGTAAAATTTTTATTAATGAACGGTCCAGCACTAGTCACGCTCTATTACTGGAGTGAATCTGACACTCTCTATAATGCTATACCGAAAGCCATAAACGCCCTACGAGGCTGAGACGCTCACTCGGAAGAAAACCATTTCGTTGACGTAATGAACTTTGTTAATGCTCTTATGTTAATTATCTCAACCCCCGCAAAGTTTTGTAGGTACGGTTTTCCGAGCGTCTGTAGTCGTATTCTGCTAAGTGCTAGGCAGCAGCAGATAAGGTGCTATACACTTTACTTTTATTCTACGCATCTGCAGCTTCGACAGTAGGCCGGTACATTCACTCCTAATCTCGAATTCATAGTGACCTGTAAGCATGTGTAGAAGAATTGATACCTTGTTCCCAAGAGTACAGCCGTGTCAGCCTAGCGGTTTAAAGGAAGGGGAGGTTTCCTCAGCATTCGTTTAATACTTGTATGGTGTTGTTCCAATTCTTAAGCTTTGCAGTAACGGCCTTAGAAATTTTGGCCGAGTTCAAAAAAGCACGATAGTCGTTTTTTTCCTATACCAACTAATGCCAATGGAAAATGCTAATTGCCAAAAATTAAAATGGCTCCTAAAAGTTTCCTTAGAAACATAACTATCTCAATTATAGTAATCAATTTAAAATTTTGTACACTTTTGCTAATAACATATTTTGCTCTGAAATAATATCTGAAAAGTCCTATGCCAATCGATGCATCGATGTATTTTTGCCACTGACATGCCCATCACTTTCAGGACATGACCAAGTCAGTGGAGCCGATATACTTCGATATAATGCTTATACAGCTAATGTTTGCGTCATCTGCGGAAAAGACAGAAAGCTAGACTCCACCTCTGTGCAGGATTATATAGGATGCGAAATGGCCGAAGTGTTGAGGTGATGCCGTTGTTATTGTAATCGTAACGTCTCCTGCATCAGAGCAAAGAAGTCGCATGATACAAAGTTGCCCTGCCTGAAAGCTCATTTGGCTCAGAGCGGCCCTTCCCAGATCTGACGGAGCTGATGATCTTGCTTAATGTGATTTTACACAGTATGGTGAATACTTAGTCAGTGGTGGGTTCACCAGGTGTGAGGTGTTTTTTCAAGCCCTTGGAAACAATATATTTATTTTGTTACGTTACGTAACAAGCGGGAAAAGTGCACGCCAATTTCTGCGGAAAATTGATCCGAAAAAGGAAAAAAAGTGGATAAAATGCGGATTTTTGTCCGTTTATCGATTCCATTTTCGAATATTTTGATGATCCGTTATCCCACTAAAGTGTGCGGCAGAAATGTATGTTTTTACAGACAATCACTGAAAATTATTGTGAAACGGAGAAATTTTTGACTGTTTTTTTTTTTTGAAATTTGTCATATTGAATTTTTTGTTCAATACACTTTCCTTCTGCACTTCACAGAAGCTTTTTTCACGGTTCAAAAAATAAAATAAAATAAGGAAGCACCTGACGGAATTCGAACCTGGAAGCTAACAAATAGTGGCACGCTCCTCCGAACGGTCAGCCTTTAAAATGTTGAACTTGAACAAATAAAATACAATTATTGCTTTCAAATAGCATCATCTTTTTCAACAGTTTTCCGGATACAAAAACAAACGATAGCTGCCGTCGTTGTTCTTCGTTTTTGGATACGAAATCCCCGCTGTTTTTCGACGTTCTTGGATACGTAAATGAACTAAAATTTTAGTAGTTTTCTTTTCGTTTCCGGATACGGAAAACTGTACGAGACCGCACTATGGGCAAAACTTACGCTTCTCTGCTAGCTGGGAATGTGTTGCGGAGATGGGTTCGTATCTTGGCCACATAAAGATAGTGGCCCGATTACATGTTTGGTTCTCTGAGCATACAATGACCCTAAACACTGGATTCGTGCCTTTCACCTATAAAAAGATAGTTTTCCATCTTTTGATCTGAAGACAACAGCCTGACAATCATTTTTCTGGCCCTGGCGAACTCGATCAGCCTCATTCCGCTATCAGATGTTTGTCGCGTAGGCTGAATTATCCTACTGTTGGACCGAAGGTTCCTTGCTTGCCCGGCCTCGCATTGAAATAGCCTACCCCGATGTTGGTATCGTGACGGGGGCAGCGATGGTAGGTGTGCGCTTATAGGGGAGATCTATGGGCGCCAAATAGAAGGCTATTTCGGCGGACCGCGTACGTAAATGACCGGGATGGCGAAGAATTTCAGATCTACATACATTCCGGCGCCTTTAATGTGATCCTAGGATGTAATAAAAAAACTTTGGTTGAATGAATAGGTCGTCTCTACGTCTATCTAGGACCATGAGGAATCTGTTTGTTATGAGTTAGGTGTGATATTCCGACTTTTAGGTTAGGCGACAGAGAACCCCAGATTTTAGTTCACACCGGCTCGCTTCGCGCCCATAGTTCGTTTTCCCTCACAATATTGATTTTCCGAATAAAAGTGCAAATTATAAAGATCTGTGAGACATATTCAACTCTTCTTCAGTCCATAAATAATAGTCAATCGGATTACTGTATACTCGAGATAGTATGTAGTAGAATTTGTTTAATTGAGAGGCAAAATTAGTTACATAGACAATTTCCAGCAGCCTCTTTCAACAGCGTAAGCAATTAAATATTTTGTCGTTGACAAAAACAAATTGTTAAATCGTCACAGCCGCCAGCCATAATTTTCCACCTTGACCTTGTCTTTTACGATATGGGAAATTAGCCAGCTAACGAGAAACATTTTACTCAACACTCCTCTAAGTTTGCGTCTGCTTAGTAGTTTTTTTTTTTTATAACATAACATCAATATTTAATACATTAGCAAGAGCCAGCTATTTAAAATCAAAATCGACGTAAATATAATCATAAATAACTAATAATCTTGAAAACAGATGCGACAAAAATAGCGAAATAAGTAGCCAAACAAAAAAAAAAAATAATAAAAAAATAAAATACATTCTCTCACATGTTGTGAAAAGATTGAACTATAAAAATTGTGTTTTATAAAATTTCACTGTTGCTAATAAGCAGATACTCATACATGCCAACCACTTAACAAACTTGCTATACTAAAGCATTTGACTATTTAATAAATTTGTTTAGGATTTCAGAAGTCAGCAAGGTTTTTTTTTAATTTAAAAAGACTATATTGGCTTTTTTGTAAGCCAATTGCTGTGATCTAAAATTCCAAAATGATTTTGCAGCTTTGAAACATTTATTAGCGCGCATCCGCCTGCCTGAAATGCGTGAGAAAATATTTGACATAGCAAAATTTGCTAAAATCGCGTTTTTAGCGAGGCGGAAACATTTTTTTAGTATTTGAAAAAATATACATACATAAGTATGTATGTATTTAAATGTGAAAAGGAACATACATACATACATACGAATGTCATTTCGCCGGGTGCAAAATTTTTCTCGGTAATAAACATCAAATCAAATTGATTTTGATCGAAATATGAAAATTTAAAAGTTTTAATATACTAAAATAATAAACTTAGGGAGGCAGTGATGCACATTTGTACAGGTAAATATGTATACATATTAGTACTTACATATGCATTTATATACATATACATAAGTACTTTTCTATCTTCGAACAACTTTTTGTTTGCCTTTCGCAATTTTTTGGCTTAGCGTACTTTGAGGTGTTAATTTAATTTGTAGTAATATTTTGGTACATAAATAAACATGTTACCGTTGGAAGAATTTCGACAATAAGTTTACGTTGAACTACGAATAATAAAATTAAAGTGAAATGGCATGGAATTAGCAAGTAAAATTCTAAATAAAATTTTAAAAAACAAAATATTCAGTTATTCGGAAAACTGAAATCAAAACAAAATTAATGAAAACAAAAGCAAGAAATGCGCTCAAGTACATACTTACTTACGTACATATTTGTCTACATTTGTATATACATAAATACGCATGTATGCATGTATGTACAAATAAGATTGACTGGCTGAGTGATCATTTCCGACCTGCTGCTGTCGCTCTTGAACTTGTACCACCCGCAAGCATTTTGGTTTTGAAAAAAATGCCGGCTATCAAAAATGCATTCATACATACATATGTAGTATGTAGTACATAGGCGTTTAATTGGCGGGCATTTTGTTAGGATTTCCACTTAACAACGCAATTAGGGGATTCACACGATGCTAGTATCTTAAAGTTGTTGTTACAATTATTGTATAAGATAATGGTTATAATGCTTTGGACTGTAAAGTCTGAAGAATTTTGGATAGTTGCTTACGGAGTAAAACCCGCAACAGGCAATAAAATGTTGGGAAATATAAGTAATGTAGCCTTAATATTATTATCCTTGCCGCACTCAAATGCTTTTGATGAGTCCGTTTTTTCCGTAATTAATTCAAAAAACACTAAGATTCGAAATAGGATGAGGTTGGAAAGCCTTAATTAAATAGTTCGAGTAAAATTTTATATGAAGGCTAAGAGTTTCAGCTGCAAAACGTTTCCATTATAAAACAGTATGTTATCAAGGCTCAATATATGACAACAACACAAATGTGTTGGAAATGTGTTGATATAAATATTTTTAAAAAGAATGCGTATTTTTAAAGGAAATTGTTTGTACATAACTATTATTATTATTTTTTGTTTAAACTATATTACAACAACATCTCATTTTTTAAATAAAAGATTTGTTAATTCGATTTCATTAATTTTATTTTCAAAAAAGGCGATTTTTGGCGATTTTTTTCAGAAATGGCACTTTTTTTTAACAATCTGGACACCCGGCTGTTATGGGAATTTGAATTTGCATATTTGTGCCCGGAAAAAATGTGCGGGCTGTTTCGGGCACGAACAAGAAAACATTTACGACGCAAAAGCGGAACGTATTCGTTTCTGGGCTGTTTTGGGCTCCCTTGGGATCCCGCGGGTTCGTGTGTGTGAATAGCAGCGTCCGAGGCGTTTTGACATCTGATATTTTACAGCCTGCTCTCTCACTTTTTCCTTCCGAAATAATGGAAATTTCTGTTGAAAACAAGGTGCCTTGTACTATTCACACACAAACTTTAGCAAATCATAGTAGAAAGCGTAGCAAATTTCTTAAGAACTTTCTTGACCCGTTTGCTGGACATCTTCGTTAGTTTGGAAGCTAGTATTAACACGCTGTAAATATAAGTCACTCATCATGCCCGTGCTGGTATATGGCGTAAAATAATGGACAATAACAACATCCGATGAGGCGGCTCTTGGAGTATTCGAGAGAAAGATTTTGCGGAAGATTCACGGGCTCTTATACATTGGCGAGAGCGAGCACCGCTGACGAAGTACCGATGAACCACATGAATATAGTGCAGCGAATTAAAATACAGCGGCTCCGCTGGCTTGGCCATGTCATTAGAATAGACACCGATGATCCTGTTTTGAAAGTATTCAACTCGGAACCCGCTGACGGTTGCATAGGAAGAGGGAGGCCCCCGCTGCGATGAAAAGACCAAGTGGAGTGGCATTTCCAATTGGCGTCAGTTGGCACATAAAAGAAACGACTGGTGTGATTTGTTTAACTCGGCCAAATGCGCTTAGGCGGCTACAGATCCAAATAAGGAGAAGAAGAAGAGCTATTATGGTCTTCTTGTGGATTAGGCCGCAAATTTAAATTATAGTCGGCGTCTTCTCAACCCCTCGCCGTCGTAGTTGAAAAGTTCAACTGGCTGCCTTTAAGCTTCAGCAGCTTTGTTTATTTTTAGCTGTGAAGTCGCTACTCGTACCTCATTATAGACGAAACATCGATTCTGTAGGCTCGACTGGGGGCTCGGGTCCATCTTTTCATCTACTGACGCTGTTGACTGCTGATTGTAACTTTACAGAGATATGTGGGCATATACGTAGCCTCCGTGCATTAAGACCGCAATCTAAAAATTAGACCGACCGCGCGGGCATAATTAATTCTGATAAGTGAAACTAGGCCGCCGAAGAGATGAGAAAGCGGCCTTAATTCACGTGGTTTTAATTTTCCGACAGTGGTTCTTGAGAGTTTATTTGCGTTGCGCAGTTCGCCCTGAGAGTCCTTTACCCAGATAAAGGTCATAAAGTGCACATTTTTTAAGCGAAAAACTAGAAGTTTATTTGGATAGTATTTTTTATTCTACTTTCATTTGTGATGTACAAAATTTGCTAATATTACAAAAAAATAATACATAGATTTTTTTCACCGAGATTTCCATTTATGTTTATTTTTTATTCTTTTTACAAACAACAACAGGAAATTTCATTGAAATACTGCCGGAAATACAAATCTTTGAAGACGATTGGAAAATACTCAAATGAGAAAAGAAGACACATCAAAGTCAAAATGGGAATTATGTTTCCCCTTTATTTGAATTCTTATTGCAGTGACTTTAGAATTTCTCAACAATTGTTTGTCCAGTTTTTGATCATAGCTGGATATCCGTTTTGGATGATGTAACAAACAGACTGAGAGCAATTTACATGTATGTAAATAAGTGGAAATACTTATGTTCGGCAATGTAGCGAGAATACGTACATATTGGCTATTAAATAAATATTTAAGTAGCAAAATATTTCATGAATTTTGTGAGCAAAATGGAAATGAATTTTTGTGCGCAGTAGTAAGGCGTAAGTATTTTTTAGCTTGAGGAAACGCAGATGATGAATACACAAATAAAATAATATAAAAATAGGATAGATACATATGTGCGTATCTGGTATAGCTGTTAAATTTTACAAAACATGTTAATTTATGCGCAACAGGTTTTGAAATAAACAAATATTTTGAAAGTGAAAACACACAGGCACTTGTGTGAGTATGTATGTGGCACCGTTTAGCATATTAGAGTCACTAATTTACTCACTTACATAGATAAAAAATAAAATAAAAATTTTTACAACTGAATAAAAACAAAATTAAAATTAAAATAATATATACCTTTCTCTTCTCTATTTAATTAAATAGGAAAAAGGCGCCTTCGTTTCTGCGCTCTATTGTCGCGACACCAATTGCACTGGGCTGGCAGTGCCTGAGATCACCGGTCTGCCGCATCCCAATTGGAATTGCCTGGTTTGCAAACAAAAATCGACGCATGCGCAAATGGTGAAGGCGCAGGACTTTGCATCTGGTGCCATAAGTTCCAAATTCAATTCGAAGTCACTCAAATCGGTGATACTCTATTTGAGAGACAAAAGCGCTAGCTTTATACCCGATAGCAATTATGCCGTAATCGATGCCAAGCTCCAGGTGATAGCGCGTCTGGCGAAGAGGCGAGAGGATTGCGGCGATGATGAGGTGACGGCAAAGGCGAAGTTTTGTGAAGACATATTGGAGATTATGGACAAGCTGGGTTTGGGCGATTGTTTGATGCGTACGTACTTGGAGACGGAGAAGGCGAAGGAAGTGAAGTAAGCTGATGGTCGGAGGCCGCCAAGACATCCGAAACGGAGTGGAAAAGAGGAAGCGAAGTGCGACCAAGAGCGAGCAACTTACGTATGCGTTGCAGATATTTGACGAATAGATAGCGATTTTGCAGCAGTGGAAAGATATTGCAATACTGTTTGAAAATGCAAGTGATGAAAATAATTGCTTAAAGAAAAAGAAAAAATAGAAAAGTTGTTAGCATAATTATAAAATAAATATTTATCTACTCATTTTTTTTATTTCATTGTAATTCCCTTTATTTTAAAACTTATTTATTTCTTGTGATTTGAATACGAAAGTTTCGCTGCAAGCACACGTTGACACTGATTATGAAGCTGTTTGTCCGACAAGCAATATTGAACCAAACATACATATTTACTGTGCCTCGAATTTTTAATGTACATACATAAATATTAGTACTCGTACTTTGTATGTGTTATATTTACAAATATAAAAAGAAACGTCCTTTTAAAATTTTAAAATAAAAGAAAAAATTAAATTACAAATTTTTGCATTTTTAAACTTTTTTTAATGTTCTTACTTATGTAGGGAAGCAGCAGTTCTGACTGTGGAGGGTATAGTAACTTCGGGCCGGGTTGAGTGGGTCCTGCATACCTTCTCGAAACTTAAATCAGTAGGCATCGATGGTATTTTTTCAACCATGCTTGAAAAAGCTGGAAACAAAATTTTAGAGTGCCTATGTAAACTATTCGTAGGCTGCGTTAGGCGAAATTATATACCTGAATCATGGAGGACTGCAAAAGTTCTCTTCCTGCCAAAAAACAGCCATTTACACCCTTGTGATTTTGGGCCTATCAGCCAAACATCCCGTCTTCTAAAAACTCTGGAACGGTTAAAGATATATGTAATGTAATGTATGTCTCGAAAGCGCAGCGCGCCTATACTAAAGGTAGATGAGTCGAAACTCAGTGTGGTGGTGGGGGTGAGCACGGCCTCGACAGAACTGTATTTAAGGTATTTCACTCGCCTTTTAACATTGGATATTCGCAGCAATCGTTAAGCCAATACTATGCTATGGGTTATTGATGTACGTACACAGTAGCCTATCGTCATGCTGAACCGAGTGAATAGCCTAAGTGATCCCTCGCCTGAGTTTCGTAAGGTGTCTAGAAGCTACAATAGAGGCTGGCGGCTGGCATAAGGGCGTGGAGTTGGAAGAGAGCACAATACACATCTACACAGACGATTCCGAAATGGACGAAGGAGTAAGTACCGCAGTATACTCTCCGAATCGGAATTTCATAGGTCCTTTAAGCTACTGGAGTATGCTGCATGAATCGAACCCACCAAGCAAACTGATAAGCATTTATATATATATGTATGTAGTCAGACTGCCATTAAAGCATTTTTTCATGTAATAAAAACTCGATTACCGCCACGGCATGTAAGGAGGCTATAAAAAGGATAGCTGCGAATAAAAATGTATTCGTATATTGGGACCCAGGACAAAAAGGGTGTGAAATGCAGCTAGCCAAAGAAGGCGTCCTCTTAGATGTCTCACTAGCAGGGTTGCCACTTTGGTAAATGGTGTGAGTGTGGATCTCAGGGGCTGGGCGTTTGAAAATGTGGTTGCGCTATTTGTGCGTCTCCAGCCTTCAGCAGGCAAAGACTCGCATTACTCGATAAGGTTCAGCTGCAGGACCTACAGTCAGCAGTCGGCAAAGGACGAAAGTGCCTACATGAAATCCGCTAAAGGAACGGCAATGTGCTTTAACTCTGCGCGACAGAACGGATTCCTGGGTCCTAAACGTATCTGGAAACGCTATGGACGTTATATTCGTCTATGTGAGACCTCTTATGACCAGCCAGCATAACCTAATCTATTACATAGGTATGTACATATCGATGGCTGACTGGATCGAAAATATATTTTTTGGAGCGGCAGCTGAGTTAGGTCGATCTTCCATGCAGCCGTCGAAATACTTTAGTTTTTTTTTTTGGCTGCCTCAATATTTAAATAATTTTAGCTATTTTTTCCTTATTTATTTATTTATTTTTTATTTTGTTGATATGCGTTGGCTTTTACTTAGAATCCTATTAAAAAAAATTAATATTTTAATTCTTTTATTTATGTTTTCCGTATTTTTGTTTAACAAATATTTTAATTTTAATGCGCTTATCAAGATATTTGGATACACATGCCTCTTAAAATTAGAAATCAAATAATTTTTTGTTGTTGTTCTTAAATATTTTTTTTTGTTCTAAAATATTTTATGTTTTTTCTAAAATTTTTTATTTTTATTTTCTTTTTATTTTTCTCACATAAATTCCTGCTTAGCAACTAATCCCTGCCGATCACTTTTTAATCTCACATAATTTTCGAGTTATTCACCCATTTAGTCCAATGGCCTATAATGCATGCACAAGAAGTAACAAATCAAATACATCCCTGTAGGAAAATTTAATCATGCCTTACCGCAAGAAAGAAAGAGCGAAAAGATTTAGATTACTTTGGATTCAACTTTTTTTTTTTTATTATTATCTGAAAAAAATCATAGATTATTAGAATATCAAAAATTCATATTTATGTACATAAGTCGGACACGACCTGTGTCATAACAATTGTAAGCCATTCACGATATACGTTTTTATTTTGACCATGCTATGATGTCTTTTAAAATATGCAACTAATTAGGAGTGGTTTAAAATTGGCGGAGCCGAGATTTGTCATTGAGCGATTTTTTTTCATAAATCAATTTATATTCAAATATTTGTTTCTTCATGGTTATATACACAAACTAAAAAACTATTTATACTGTATGATTTGCGTTGACTCTGTACGATCCACAAGCAGTCATATTCCCGATTTTAGAACTAGGTGTGATATGATGATTTTTCTGCAGAGGTACTATTCAATATTTATGTACATACATACATACATATTTGGTTTAGCTTCATTTAATTTTTAATCCTGTGCACAACAATCCGAGCGTTACAGTTGACACTATTTATAATTAATGGGCAGAAACAAAAATCATACATATTTATGTATGTATGTATGTATGGTATATACATATGTATGTTTGTAATAAAATGCATGTACAACAGTGAAACTTGTATGACAAAATACACTTCATTTACGAGTATATATGTATATATATATGTGCATAAATACGTAGACAGATATGTATGTGGATCTACATGCAGGCTGTTAAGTTTGCTCTGTTTATGAATGCGTGTAGGCGGGTTCACTTTCTTATTCTAAGTATGCAATCAAAACTTTGAATTTATTCTATTTCATTCCACAATTAGTTTTAACTTTCTAAAAGAAATTAATTTCGTTGAAAATAGTTAAAAAGAAAAACAATAACGTTTATGTGCAGAATTTTTGCAACTCATTGCAGGGTGAATAAAATTGAATGTATAATATCGGGTGTTAGGGTGTCTCAGAAAATATTTTTTTTGCGAAGTTCCACAATTTTTTTGTTTCCTTTGAACCTCTAAGGTTATATCGGGTTGGCTGGCTGCCTTCATTGGTGACAGTGCACTTACAATTAGAGTAATTAAATTTACAAACCTTTGTGTTAACTCCCAGAGAGATGAAGATACGAAGGAGGGGTTGACGCGAGGTTGCCTAAGGTTTTATAGTAGCAAAAATTCTTCGTTCTAACGACAATACCGCGCAAGCTACTTATTTATCTCTGTTCCCGAAAACTTCCAGCTGGTGAGCAAGTAGTGAGACCCAAGGTTTTTAAACTCGCGAAAGCTGGAAAGCTGAGCAGCAGTTGAGAGTATTACACTTTATCAATTCCATTCGGAGAAAAAGGTTGCCACCTATTAAAAAAGCTAAGTTTAAGTTAATTTGTAAGTTAATTTAAACATGTATCACAATAAAGGTAGCAAAATAAAGGTGGTCAGGAAGTTGTTAGTTCGAATATAGTTTTGAAAAGGGTTGCCACCTATTTGAACGTTGAATTTAAATAAGTTATATTCAAGTTATGTGAAATATTTAAATTTTGGGGTCAAATGCAAGAGCTTTAAGAAAGTTAGTTAGTTTAAAAGTATTGAACTAACTGCCCTTGACTAAGAAACAATTGCGTCTGCCCTTGGACAGACATTGTGGTCTATGAGTAGAGAAAGGCCCTTCAATAACTTAAAAATTAAGTTGAGCTGTCAGGTCTCTAGCAATAGACGATTAAATGTTGTGTTTCTCGAAGTTCTTTGAATAAATTTTAAGTTAAAAACTTAAGTACATTCATTAATACCACTTTTTGTTTTTTTTTTTTTAAGTTAAGTTCAAATACTTAATATTACGTAGTATTGGTTTACTGCATTCACCCGGAATCGCCTTTCTGAGACCCCCTAATGTATGTGTATACACACGTATGTATGTATGTAACACACTATACCAGTATACTCATATTCCTAGTATATTTGCGATTCCCTTGTCGTATATATATACATAAGTGATTAAATTAAAATATTGCTTTTTCCGCAATGGGAAAATTGTCACATTGTGTTGCTTTTGTAAATTAGTGCTTTTCATTTTCATTCATCCGTTGCTAATTGCACCGGCATACAAAGTTTTATATCTGCTTAAAAAAATATATATATTTATGTATACAGGGTGGCGTACATCACCCGTACAACCCCTCTAAAGTGAGGGCAAATGTTTCTTATTGGAAATTGCAAAAATACCCATCAAATTGGGGATGCTCTATATTTTGGTGGTATTAAGTCCATTTTTTTTAATTAGACATACATGTTTTTACCACAGATTCGGATTTTGAGGATAAAAATACGTAACTTTTGCTTGAAACTTTTTTCTCGGAAGTGCCTTTTTCAACGTCTTAATGACCTTCGAACTTCAACTCGTCCTGGACTTCAAATCGTCCTGGACTTCTTACATGAGTGACTATGTTTTTATTGGAAAATGAAAAAATAGCCGTCATCTATTCGCCACCAGTTAGTGAGTGGCGAAACGAACGAACTCAATGTGATACAGCCAAACTCGCTATCGTACGTCCTTGCTAGCTAACTTTGTTGTTGCTTTCACATGCAAAAATTTTTTTCGCTAGGCGAGCGGAAATCAAACATAGCGAGCAGAAAAGTAGCATTGATGGCGGCTAATATGAGTTACCAAGTCGTAAATGCTCTATCTTTTGATGGTATTACCGACTTCTGAGTTTTTATGAAATTTAACTTAAAACATAAATTGCCCAACAAAGATAAACAGCCTGCAATACTACGCACAGACGACGCGAAATAAAGGCGAAAATTTCTTAAGGCCATTTGGACCATTCCTGGTTAATTCTAACACCCAGTTGAACATCGTTATCGACGTCATCCACACCCAGCCCATAACATGTGATCGATAAAGCACAGTCGATGTGCTTAACTGAAGGATGTACCTCCAGTTAGTGTTAACTAGACGTGGTGCAAATGGCCCTTAAAGTGACTAATATATGGAAAAAAATGGTTCCAAAGTCATTTCAATATCGTGGTGAATTGAGGTTAATTTTTATCTACACCTTTTCTAATAGTACTTCAGAAAGCGTCAAATATATTTCAGATATCATCAAATGTACTTCAGATTAGTCAAATGTACTTCAGAAACCGAAAAATATACTTCAGATTCGTAAATTGTACTTCAGAAACAGAAAAATGTACTTCAGATTAATCAATCGAAATTCAGACACCGTAAAACGTACTTCAGAAACCACTTTTGTAAATGTACTTCAGGTGTTAAAATAGAAGATGTCTGAATTTGAGAAAATTTCTCGAGGCCCTTTCGTATAAATCCCAATATCTCGTAACAGAATGTTATAATTTTGAAAAGTCTAAAAAGAATTACACCTTGTTAGATACATATTTATTTGATTATTAATACTATCTTTTTTCATTTATTCTTAAGTAAAATAGATTTCCTTTGTAATTTTACATCACCGCCAATTTGTGCTTTTTTGACAGCCAAATGGTCGACAATATTTTGTTGTATTAGCCAATTGAACACGACAGTAACAGCAAACAAACAATGACACTCAACACATGTGTCCATTCATATTCATTTGCCAATCGATGCGACAAATATTTTTAAGTATACACACATACATATCGAGCCCTAACCGCCAAAATAACGTAAGCGACATTTTTTTCAAAATTTTCTTTTTGATGCAGAAATATTCCTAGAGCATCTAGGTACATTTCTGCATCAAAAATAAAATTTTGAAAAAAATGTCGCTTACGTTATTTTTGCGGTTAGGGCTCGATATCGTCACCTAAACTGAAAAAAAGGAGTAACTACAAACTTTTTTTGTGTGTTTAAAACGATGTGGCGACTTATAATTTGAAGAAATACATCAGAAACAATCAAGAAGTGAATTTCGGATTTTTTGTTGTTACGACCTTTTGCATTTCAGGTAACGATATGTATATGTATG
This sequence comes from Rhagoletis pomonella, assembly GCF_013731165.1. Taxonomy (NCBI): domain Eukaryota; kingdom Metazoa; phylum Arthropoda; class Insecta; order Diptera; family Tephritidae; genus Rhagoletis; species Rhagoletis pomonella. The sequence continues at coordinate 6,008 of NW_023459763.1, read as the reverse complement.
TAGGTATGTATTACTTTCTCAACATCTGCTCGCAGGCACAATTTGTCAACTTAAGCGCCAAAAGAAATAGTTAAATAATTTATGTACATTTGAGAAATTTTAAAATAATTATTGGCTTCTTTTCTCGCTCATTAGCTTTGTAATATTAAAATTGTTTATCTTTTGTTTTTAATGTCATGTGGCAGTTTAGTTTGTCATTTTTGTAGACATTTTACTCGTCTGTCAACCATATTAAGCGGGGTTAATTTCAAGTGTGCATATGTACGTATACCCAGTCGGAAAAGTAGTAATGCATTACATGCGTGATAAATAATATAGTGTATTTCATATGCGTTCTCGATAATATTAATACTAACTATGTAATCAGCATTCTAATGTATTCAAAAAGTTCCAAAAAATTCATATTAAAACACATTCATTTCTCGATACTAGGTATTGCAAAATTGAATGCCCCACTTTTCTTAGAACATTGCCCTGGGGAAAAAAATGCATTTTCAACTGTGAATGTGGTGGTTTTACTGATTATTTTTTCGATTACTATGCATTACATTTTCCCACTGGGTATACATACATATGTACATAGGAACCCAGCCAGCAAAATCATTGTAGGCGAGCTCGTAACTGGATATTTTCTAGAAGTTTTCTTCTAACGGCTAAAAAATCGTTTACGATAGCCGTTTACGATTCGTTTTCGAGTACTTTTTCTCTTGAAATTGTCGATCGCCTACGAACAGTCATAAACGGACAGAAAAAGCATTCGTATGCGAATATTATATAATACAAAATATGGTGGTTCAATAAAAATTTCAAACAGAATGAATTTTTTTTTTTATTCTGACAAACTACTACAAGCCTCGTTCTTTAACTTGTTTTTTGTTTTATCGTTTACGAGCCTTTTTCTAACTTTTCGCCGATCGAGAATCCCCCGTAAAACATAATGTTCGTAAAATGTACGTTTTCTTGCTGGCTGGGAATATACGCCTACTTGAATTATAGATACTTTTATAAATGTGTGCATAAATTGCAAAGCTTTAAAGCATAAAATAATTATTTTGCTTGCTGCAACATTTAATGAGAAAACTTACAGACTTAATAAATAAACTTAGTTACATACTTATATACATAGGCATACATATACTTACATACATATATTTACATACATATCTACAAGCATACACAAAAAAAATAATTTTATTTATTTTTTCAGCACAAAGTGGATAAACGAGATGCAGAGATGCATATATTTTTATTATCTTAATAAAATAGTCATAATTGTAAATAATATTTTTCTTTGAAAACTAATCTTTAATATGCCGCCGCATCAAAGCACAACTTACACTTATTTTTTGACCATATCAATGCCATTAAAAATTTGGTCTAAACAAATAAAATGCGCGACATCTTGTTGAAGTATTTTATTAATTTTTACCAACCTAAAAGACTGTGCAAAACCATGCGATTAGTGATCCTCTAGTAGGTAATACAAAAAAATTTAAATGTTATAAAAAACTTTTCAATAAAATTAATTTCGAGCACATCTGCCTGCTAAATGGGAAATAGAATCGTTTGTTATATTATTAAAAATCAACGCGAACCCTTAGTCATTTTCAACTTGCACTTTACTATACTAAAATTTTATGTTCTATAAAACTGCATACCCAAATTATTATAAAATACCCAAAACAAACATGTAATTTTGGTGAAAATTTGTTTATAACATTTAAATTTTTTTTTTGTTTTGGGAGAACCCTACTATTGTTTTCAACTAGTTTTTATTATGTAACATTTACTAACTGGAACAGGATAATCCATTTTCTCAAAATTGCTACTTTTTCTACACTTTGCACTAAAAATTTTAATAGAAACAAACAAAAATTCAAAAAATTAGGCTCAATTGGTCTCTTGCAAAATTTATTTACTTCCATTAAAAAATTTTACTAAGTTAAGTGAAAAAAAGAAGGCTCCAGTGAATTTTGAACACAAAAATGCAAATTTTTAACCATTGTGAAATGTGGCTGATAAATTTGGTGATTTGAAAAGTAGTAGTATGCTGCTAGTAAAATAATTCTGCTTTTCATTAAAATTGGACATCTACAAATAAGGTGATCTGGCAATACTTTTGAGACATACGTAAGCGGCCGTCAGTCCAAACTTATGCTCTTTCAGCTTTCAGGGCCGAGTCTTGTCGATGATTGACCTGCCTAACGTAATTTAAAAGCTCCAGTCGCGACTGGAGTGCTTCGGATACCTGGCGACTTTCATAGCCAGAACTAAAACACCAAAACGAAAGCAAACCGTATGCGAAACCCAACAATCATCATGGTGTCCTCTGTCTTATAAGTGAAGTCCCAATGCTAGTTTCCCCAACAAAAGTAATGGAAGTAGGGAGGATTGCAGTACAAACATCGAACGTCCTATGCCATCCAGCATAGAGTGTTTGTTAAATAGCGTGAATCTTCAAGATGCTCAGAGTTTAACCCAGGCATACCTTTCCGCAATAGGTGAGTGGTTAATCGATAAGTTCCTTACTAACGAAAACTTTGACATTATAACGAGTAGGATCAAGATCGCAGTTAAATAATAGCCCAAATCAGATTGTTAGAAAATTTTATTAAAACTTTCATTTAATCGTAACAAGTGCAAAATTAAATTTTCGTAGTAGAAGCGATCAATAATGACATAAATGTTGGCGTCCAAATAATTCTATATGTGCTATGGGAAGATTTGGAAATAAAATCTAGAAATAAATACCTATACTTTGCATTATTTCTTCACAATACTGTACGATTCACAGAAATCATTTTCCGAGTGCTACCCTGTACTAGTTTCGGTTAAATTGCACGTAACTTCAAAACATGAAAATATAAACCTTCGCAATAATTTAAGTATAAATTTAGGCTCTGTACATCCAAAAGCTTTTCTAGTTGTTTATTTGCATTTGTTTTTATGAATGAAACGATATTTTGAAATACTTGACGGCACTGTGAGTATGTATGTACATATATACATATGTAAACAGTTCGTTTGTTTGTTAAACGTTCGACGTCAATCAAATGAACGATTTTGAAAATTTTCACAATGATTTTAAAGTACAAGGTCCCTCCCCTTTGTGTCACAACATCAAGAGACAAACCACAAATCGGAGAGAAGCTGTGCCAAATACAAGCAAACATTTAATATTTAAATTTTTATTTAAAAAATATCGCGAAATCACCACTTTATAATTACATAATTCAAGTACAAGAAAATATTAGAGCATCGCATGATGTAATTGCACTTGAGCCTTTGCCTTCGTCGCGAACGACTGTCAATTTTTGGCGCATTTGCTCTGTGCCATGGTTCATCTAACACAGAGGTTCCCAAACTTTTTTCTCTCGTATACCACTTTCCAAAATTTTACTGGTTTCGGTGATTCGTGCTGCTACATTTCTACTATATTCCCAAAGCTCGTAAAAAATGTGAAGTTCAGATCTAACGATGAAAATTTGCATCGCGGCTGAGTTCCAACCCTTAATGCGGAGTGGTAAAAATAAAAACAGCCAGTAAAAAAGTCTAAGTTCAGGCGAAGCCGAACATTAAGTACCCGGCCCACATATTAAATATAAGTTTTTCACTTTTCCGAAAACCACCGTTATATAGTAAGCAGGCGTGGTTTTACCCTTATTTCAAACATATGTAGTATGTTCAGTTAGACTTAATGAGGAGCCGGTACCATGCCGATTTTCCGAAATGCCTCATGTATCATCTTTGAGTGCATTACCGTCCTCAAATTTCGAAATATCGAAATTTCCGCACTCCCCTGCCCCTACCTGGCTACGCCCATGGTGTGATGAAAGCTAAATGAGCAAAAGAAACCGAACGTTTTTGTTTAGGAGTTATATTTTGAGTGGTATGGAAGTTGAGGCAAATATTGAAACGAAAAAGCTGAGTTATATTTTAAAGATAAATTTAGTGAGGAATTTTTGCGATCTCTGTCTTAATTGTCTTACTAAAAACATTAAGGGTTAACGTTTTAAAAAAGCACGTGCGCACTGTAGCTCCTAAAAAATTTTAGGCAAGGATTCTGAAAATCAGAAACGTGCTTGTTGTTTAGTATCGAAACTAGATACATTTGCGTGGATCCCCACTTACAATTTGTGGTACCCCAATTTTTTTCACGCCAACGTATACGCGTCAAATCTCCCGTGGACCACTGGGGTCCTCCTGGACCACCGTGGGAATCACTGAACCAAATCGTACAAATAACGTGTGTATTTACTTACATACATATACGTATACGTATACGTATCACATCTGCATGCTTACCTAACTCCCACATAAATTTGACTAAAACCAACCACCCATGAAATTATGAAATAAGAATTCATATAAACTTTAGCGCGTGTATATGCCGACAACTAAGTAAATAAAAACAAGGAAAGCAGTGCAGGCATGGACGGGTCTAAGTTATAGGCAATGGGGACAATGGGGATTCTGGGTATGCAACTGAAGTTCGAATATTCTCTCGTATTCTTGGAATGTGAGAAGCCCAACTGCGAGATGCTGTAACTTACCCGCATAGAGATTTCGTACAACTCAAAATTATATTCAGCTTTAGTGGGGCCTGTCCAACATACTAAGTGTTGTTGAACTCCATTACTCCACTGAAAAGAGAAATAAAGCCTTTCACGACCAAGTACTTTCTTTCAGCCCTACAATAGAGTGTCTTGCCACAATCCGCATAAAAGCAAGATTATCCAACATTTGGTTCACACTCCGACGAAAGAAAAGGATAACACAACCAAATTTAAAATAATGCATTGCGTATTCAAGCTAGGGGTGGGCAAAAAAGTATCTTTGGTCTCACCTTTAGAAAGTTCCTTCTACGACAAAACGTCCGATAGCGGAGTTAGGCTGATAGACTTTTCCGGTGGATTTACCCGAGCGGGAAAAAACAACTGGCTGCAGAGAAAAAGAGGCCTTCTACAGGGCTACGCCGCGATCGGGGGCAACGCAAAATATGTGGGATGGACGTGGATAGAAAAAATGTGTATGATAAACTCTGGAATATATCGTTTGAAGGGACTACTATGAATAACACTACACGATGTGTAAAACTGGTGGGTTTTGTAAAATTTTTAAGTAAATTTTTTTTTAAAATATGGTTCATACTTAAACCAAAACCATATAAATAAATCAAACTTCAATATTTTATAGAGAACTTAGAAAAATTCAACAAATTTTCATAAAAATTTTGAACTTTTTAATTTAAACTTTTAATATATTTTTTGTTGACTGTTTTTGCGGGTTTGCGCATTTACTTCCATAAGGACACAAAATTGGGTTAATTTTCCAAAAGATTTCAAATATTTACTCTTCTCTTAATCCGAAGAAGTTTATCGTTTTCGGTGACCTCTAATAAAATATGCAGCTTAATATTTTAGGCGCAAATTTTAACCCTCTAACTGCCTTTTTTTCAAAACTGAGTCAAAAATATCCTCTATTAAATCAATATGTGCCAAATTATATAGTGTTTGTTTTTATTTTTTTTAACTGGTATCTATTTTATGTATAGGTCATTACACCTCAATAGATATGGCTCAGTTCAAAATATCGGGAATTTTTTTTCGAGATTTTCGAATATCATGAGGTAATAAAATAATAGGTGTCTTCTTTTTTCGATAAAGAATATAAAAAAATATATTACACCCCAAAAAAAAAATTTTTGAGGTGTAAATATTGTATGGAATGACCCATATGTAAAATGTAAAAAGTGTTTCTTATTTAAGCTATGATTCGAAGGTTGCCAGCAAGATTAAATATAAGCCTGGCCTACCCTCTAATTATTTCCTCTTCATTTTTAAAAGTTTAATAATCATATTTGTTGTAATACCTGAATGCAGGAACTAAATCCATTTCTATTCAAAATTAAATTAATAAAAATATTGAAAGCCCCTTCCCCCCAAACAAAAATTTCTGTTCAGCTACTGCACAGACTAGCCTCCACGTCAGAAGACGCACCCAAAACT
>NW_023459762.1:0-49722 GCF_013731165.1 Rhagoletis pomonella | reverse complement strand
AGAATTACGCGCAAGTTTAAGTGTCAAGTGTCAAGTGCAACAACGCGCAAGTTTAAGTGTCAAGTGTCAAATGAATGGGTTGCCTTTACATTTGATATTGTCACAGGGTAAACAAACATGATGGGTATTACCATGTTTACCAAAAAGAAAAAAAATTGGGTACATTTATCTATTGAAAATTGGTTGAAACGAACCTTTCAATCTTAATAGAAAGTGGTTCGGTTTTCGGTTCGGATCAAACATTTGTGGAAAATTTCTGTTCGGTTAATGGTTAGGTTAGTTAATAGAAAAGAGCGGTTTTCCGGTTGAAAAACGGGTCGGTTCAAAAGCGGTTCACGTCCCTGATTTTTATTGTCACCGCGTGAATCCCGCAGGTCCGGACCCCGCTAAAACCAAAAGATACTAACATGAGCACCCTATGTAGCCGCCTCTGATGCGCCCGGGGTCCAGAAGTACCTTGAAATTGCAATTTTTCAAGGCTTTGCCCAAAGTCCGCTGAGCTGAAAAAGGGCCATATGCTAAGGAGTAAACCCTAGATGTTCGTTACTTCTCCGACCCGCTCTCTGCTCGGTGATGTCGTTTCTTTAGCCATGTTGTTTACCACAATATGTCCATGGCCTGGCACCCTTAAGCTGATGCCAGATAAAACTTTGTAGCTTTGCGTGACATTTATAACTTTGCCAGCAAAGCGCCAGACGCAAAGGGTATGCCACAATGAACGCCAAGAAATCAATTTTGCACTGCTTTTTTACTCGTCAAAATTGCTGTGGATTTTAGATATTTTGCTTTAAAATTATCAGCAATGTAATTGAGTTTTATGTTTCAGCATGAATACTCGAATTTGGACGAAACAAAATAAATATTAAACCGGCTGATTGTCAAAGCGCGCAAAAAGATGGGAGTTGGCCATCTTTTCGCTTCGCGCTGCAGCTTCAATGATCTATGTGGCATGCTTTGTGCATTTTCATACAATTCATCTTAGCTGTCAAAGCGAATCTGTCACGTAAAGCGAAGCAAATGTTTTATGTGGCATCAGCTTTATATTGTCATTTAATATCTTATGGCACTTCTATGGCACTTATAGAGCTGGAAAACTATCGATGGCACTATCGATAGTTTTTGACTATCGAAAACATCGATGGTTTTGTAACACTATCGATAGTTTTTACTCATACATACATTAATCAGTAACGGCGCATTTACATTAGACAATGCTGTAAAGGCAATAAAAATTTACGTACTAGTTGTCAAAAACGCTAAACATTGTCTCCGTTATGTAGGCGTCCTGACAATAGTTATGACAATTAATTTTGAGCAAAACATCGGGCGTGAACGTTGTATTATAATACGCATTTCGCGCGAGCTATTTAAGCTAAAAACTAAAGAATAATAAAGAATAGACAAAGTTACAAACACATCAGCGTCTCTAGTGTAATTTTAGATCTTTTGTTATGAACTTCTCTTCTTTCTTGCACAAGACGTCAAAATTATTGTCTGATTTACTGTCTTGAAAATAATCAGGACAGTGATTGATACAATTGGAAAAGTATGCTTGTATTAGTGAAAAAGGGTGCATGTATTGCTACTGTTATGACAGTATTGTCCGGTGTAAACCCTAAGTAGGAGTAAAAGCGGCGGTACCTGCTTCATCTTGCAAATCGGAAGGGACATTTAGCAAAGCAGGGCAAATAATTTCCGAGCGCAGATGCTGCTTGAAACCAAAAATCGTTGATAAACTTTTGTTCCTTAACAAAAATATGTGAATATTTTAGCAATTCTGATCTCTTTTTCAGTAAAAGTTGTTATGTTTTTTTTTTGGAATTTTTCAATCAAAACTATAGATAGCCACGACCATCGATGGTTTTCCAGCTCTACCTGAAAAACCTCATATGCCAGCTTGTTCAAGTTATATAGGAGAGAGCAGAGCCGGCCGCAGGATTTCTCATTCGTAACAACCAAGAATGGCATTGTTTTATTTAAAGTATTCAGCATAATGTATTTCATTTTGGATATAATTTAGCAAACTTTCTACAAAGCAATACTCCCCCTAGAAATGTTCCTTTTGTCATAAAAATGTGCCCTGCCTGGCCTTAAAGTTCAGCATTTTCATGCAACATTCACAAAAACTACCTATAAGTCAGTAAGAAATTTAATATATTTTAATGCCACTTCATGTAGTTTCGTCCCCGATGTCAAATATGGCCAACCTATTTTTAAACCTCCCCAACTTTTAAAGTTACTGAGGTTTTTTCCATGTAAAATTACAATTTTCTAGGAATTCAGCCGTTAAATTTTAGCCAAGTAAATTTAGATCAAATTGGTACGATGAAAAAAAATTGTAGTAGCGAACTTTTAATGCAGTTTACTTTTATTTGACACGTAGATCATGAAACCACAGTCTCGCCTCTAAATTTCATACCGGAACATTGTCCAAGCATATTTTGAATTTTTCGTAAAAACCAGTTCTATACAAAATTTGTAGAGAAATTAGTTTCCCACATTTTTTGTACGCAAACTTAAAAACAAAAATAATTTTTTATTGTAAATAATTAGCAAAAGGAGCGAAAAATGTTTGCATTGTCACGGTTTTCAACAATTTCTGATAAAAACGCGTAGCATATTCAAATGCCAAAGTTGTTGGGAACTTTTCTCTTTTAGTGTTGGGTGGCACAAACTTTGTAAAGAAAAATCTAATTTACGGTGAGTCACGGATTGTTCCAAAAAAAAAAAAAAATTAAATAGCTTTAAAAGATGGGAAGGTTTGAAAATACTGTAGCTATTTTTGACATCTGGGGCCAAAATACCATCAATTGCAATTAAAATATATTAAATTTAAAACTTACGTATGGCAAAAAATTTACCGCGTTGTGAATAATTCCATTATTTTGGTGGTCCAGTTAATTTATAAACAATGAAATATTAAAATGTGCCAAACAAAAGAAAAGTGTTAAGAATCCGTTAGTTTTAACACTAAGAATATTTTTGAAGTGTCTAAGGAGAGTTGCCCCCCGTTTAAAAAGTTAAATTCAAATTGTCATGATATTGGTATCACTGAAATGGATTTAAGAAGACACATGCTCCAGAAATCAAATTAAATTTAATTCATCAGTTTACTAGAACATGTATCACGATTTTATAAGAAGGTTTTTTAAGAAGGTTTTAGCTTGAAAATATATTTTGAAGAGGGTTTCACGCTATTTGAAAAGTTTAATTTAACTAATTTATATAAAAATTATATGGAATATTAAAATACGGGTGTCTAACGAAAGAGTGGTAAGAAATATTTAGTGTGAACATTTAAAATAATTGAAGAGGTTGCCACCTGTTTAAAAAGTGACACTCAAATTAGATGAATTACTAAAAAATGGACATCAATCGAAATGGGATTTAAAATGCTTTATTTCTGACCTTTATTTAGGAGGGTTGCCTAATTTAATTGAAATATTTATCGCGGTGTTAGACGAAAGAGATGTAAGAACGTTTTTGTTTGAAAGTACTTTTAAAAGGATTTCTACCTGTATGAAAAGTCGACTTTTGTTAACTTGTACCCAAGATTTACGAAATATTAAAATATGAGTGTCAATGACATTATTCTTTGCACCGTTCTTTCGAATTTGAAGTAAATACCTCGGCCTGGAGATGTGCGATAAGATTTTAGTTTTTGAAGTAAAAACTTTTTTATCGGTACAGGGTGATTAAAATTGTATGACATTAAGAACCCATACAATGCGAGACCTCTCCTCAATGAAACGGCTGCATGGATTTAGATGAAATATAGCACTCGGATCGCTTATAACTCTGACTAACATTTGGAATAGTTTCTATGGCTTGGAATCAAACTTTAAGGGTTTAACGCCATGCGGGTTCACTAGTTATACATAATATGATCATCATTTTTCTCTTCTTCAAATTAAGATTTCTCTATATTTATTATTCAACCTGATTTATTTACTTACGATTGTAATTTATTGCACTGTGTTCAGTCCGGTGCGCCATCCACGAGATGTGTCTACAGCCGGTGTTCAACCTTCACACTGAACAAATTTTAGCAATACCGCCACACAACTTCATGACTAGTTAGTTTATGATGTTATAGTGATCAGGCAATAACAGCAAAATTTCTCCTATTAAAAGTCTTATACAAATTATATGTACATACATATGTATAAGTATTTACTTAAATGCGTCATTCATTTATTTCACCAATTAATTTATTATTTATCATTACTGTTTTACAATATCTACGGATCGAAAAAAGCATTCTTAATAACTATAATTAATTTAATGAATTTTCGTCACTTAAACTGTAACGAGCCGGCACTTCCAGCACTGTTAGTTTAACTAAACGAAACATTCGATCACATATATGTATGTATTATTTTAGTTAGCTGAGCCGGACGGACCCAGCACACGTTCAACCGGCGGTGAACACACTTAGCGACTGAGGCGGACGTCCATTCGGCCAACCAGCGACGTCTTGGGGAGATGTCGTGCATCGCTGAAATACCATGCCCAAGCGGCATTGCCCACACCTCGCGCCTCCTGAAACCACCCACTAGGTATGCCACTTGAGAGCACTTTCGCAAAAACAGCAGATTCTACGGCAACATCGGTTGCTCGGATTGGCATCGAGGGGCGAGCTGCAGCAGCTGAAACATGGAACGCCAAACGCGAGACAGAAATTAAAAGCGTTTAGCGCTGATCATCTGTCTACAATAGAGTGTATGTGCGCTGCGTGCCCACGGTTGCCGCACACTTAGAAAAAATGTTACCCATATTTTTTAAAAAGATTACCAAAATTATTAAAAGCTATTTTTCTTTTGTAATAAACAATGGAAATTACATTTACACTTTCAAGCTTATATGAAAGTTGCCACGCAACTCTTTTATTTATATAGCGATTATCTTTGTTAGTGGCTTGACTTCATCACAAAAGAATTTACAAAAACTGTTTTAGTTTTATAATTTTTTCCCCATTAACGGGTCTTACGCTGTGGAAGTTAAATGTGAAAAACCAGTCCAAAACTGTTCAAAATTACTTTAAAAAACATCCACCTTTTTACAAGCGAAAACAAAATTTTTATTTTCAGTAGAGATTCTAAAGTAGAACCACTTTTTAGCTGAATAAAGATAAATTGCAAATATCTTGGAAACTAGTCCAAAGAACAAAAAAATTACCAAACTTTCGGAATCAGAGGGTGGCAGAACAAAAATTAAAATTATTGATCCAGTGAAGTCATTGATTAATAGATTTTCACATCTTGGGACCATTTCCTTGTATTTTTATTAGATTAAATTTAAATATACTTCATGACCAATATTTTTTTTTAAGCAATTTTAAATAAACTTTAAATCAATAACCTCAACGTTTTAAACAAACTACTACGTAGTCCGAAAATAAATCTCTTTTGAGGCAAGGATAGCTTCATTATTCCACAGGTTAATAATAAAATCTCGTCTTATATTTCACTGCATGTCGTTCAGACAATGTTTGATGAAAGAACTCAAATAACAATCTTCTAAATTTGAAAAACCGCAGCCTTCACCATGACCCTAGCTCCTCATGGCAGATGTGTATGTAGATTTGTGCATATCGCCAATCATAAGTCTATTATCAAAAACAAATTCATTCAATAAGAAATTAGCTGTGTGTACGAAACTCTGCTGCAGATATTCAAAAATATTTAATGTTTTTAAGCGTTTTGTCTGAAAGTTACCAAACGATATCGGAAGCTACCAAATTACCAAAGAGAATAAAAGTTACCAATTTTGGTCACATTTTACCAAAGTGGCAACCGTGTGCGTGTCCGCTTCGAGTATGTGTATGTATTTCCACCTTTGCAATTAGATATATTCAATTCTACCCTGTAGGAAAACACATCAGAATAAACTGATATTCTTCCAGCTAGTTTAGAACTATGAATACTTAGTTAAAATTTCTATTTTATTCTTAAATACACAATTAACGGCCAGTTTTTCATTGCTGGTTAAAACTCAGTTTAAACAAAGTTTAGTTAAACTCGGCTAAATTTAACTACTGACTGATAACACAGAACTGCAGCTATTTGTTTTCACTTTTGAATCATCGTGTGTGTAAAAATTGTTCATTTAGAGGTACTGTCACGCCCACCTCTCATATATCGGCAATTTTCCAAAATGAAAAAGCTGAGATTTAACTAACTACAAAAACTAAACTGCCCAAAATTCATATTATGAATCGTCTTATAGCTAGGTGTTATATGATTTCGCACAGAACTTAATTTCATTATATGTAAATAATTTCATTATTACTTGCTCTAATTAAAAAAAAAATTCAGTACCATTGCAAAAAAAGCAAAAGTTCAACTCGGTAGAGATCAAGTTCAAATAAATTACTTCAGGGGAAAACAAAACTTTCAGTAGGTCTGGAAAAATAAAGCCAGCACTTTCCAGCAGCTAAAATTCTGTGATTTAAAAGCTAAGAGGAGTGGCAAATAAACTGAGACGCAAATTTTATCGGATAACCGTGGTAAACACACTGTGAGTTGAGATGTATTCAACCGACCATATTCTGCATAAAAATTGCTGCGAGTTGTATCGTCAACTCCTAGCTCAGCTGACCAACCGTCAGGCCCAGCAGCGTAATTTCTATTCGTAGCTCATCATCATCAGGCAGAAGGCCACCGATTCCGTAGTTATCGACTGGGCTGTCGGGTTCATATTTTCACCTGCCTTCAGTGATCTTACCATTCAATAGGGTGGACAAGTGTTGCCTCCATAATTTAAGCATACTTGAGACCCCGGTCACTAAATTGCCGTGTTTGTTTTCACAAGAAATCGCCCTGGTCTTGAAATATTCCGTAAATTGCTTAACTTTCTGATACAATTTTCAGACGTTTTTCTTGTCTGCTAGCATTCCAACCAATCCACATACATATTTTTTGTCTGCGGTGGAGTGAGATTCCTCGTCGTACCAGTTATGCTTCCATGCTCCCAGAAACCTGACTACTTAATGAGTGGGAAGTGTGGATCCACAGCGAGAGAGAGTTTTCTCTGAGAGGAGGTGTGAGAGAAGATTGGCGAATATGCTAGCCCAAGAATGATAGTAAAAAGATTGCGCCTTCGACGTTCCGCTATCTTTTTTTTTAGTTTGACAGGCAGCTTCTTTGTTTTTTGTTGTTTGTGCCAGGCACATTTACTCAACTTTTTCTTTTAATATTTCTCATAATAAACTAATATGTAAATATTGTTTATTATACAATTTTAAGTGAATGTTCGCAATTTTGTTTGTCATTTTTATGGGATTTTTCCACTTCTTCTAATCGTATTGTTTCGTTCGTGACGTCACATCAAGGCTCAGGGCGCAATCTTCTTTTCTATCATTCTTCTGCTAGCCGTTGTTGTGATTGCTACTTTTCGACGTTGAGCTTTGCAAATATTTTGCTGCAAACAGAGGTGTGTTTATCTTGGCTGTTACAAATTACTGGGGGTCCTCGGATCGTTGGTATATGAGCAAATCTCACGAGTTTTTTTTTAGTGTCACTCCTTTCTTTCGTCAGAAAAAAACGCTAAAGCATTATTATTGCATTTATTTCAATGGAGTTCCAGAAACAAGTAAAATATAAAATAGTCTAGTATTTGAACAATTGTAGCCTTAATAAGTTTATTTCATTGTCACTCGAAAAAATCATAATTGTATTATTTTTTAATTTTTTGTTTAATAACTTTGAGAAATTTTCAAATAGAATATTCATATTAGAGGCAATTAGCCCTTTGAATGAGAAATAAGCAATTACATTTTCTTAAAATGTCAGACCTTTTACTTAAATTTGTTTGAACAAATCGAGTAAAAGCTTTGAAATTTTAAGAAGAAGTAACTGCTTATTTTAAATTCATACGGCCCAATGGGCGTTGGCATCAAACACAACCAATCCGCGAAGTTTCAAAAGTGCATCACGAAATTAAAAAAAAATATTGCAGCATGCGGAATATCTATCGCAGCGATATTGTAATTTTTTGAAATTTTACGATTTTTTTTTAATTTTGATAAATTAAGTTACTTCAAAATGTTAAAATCAAACGATGCAAATGTTCTTCTTGGCAAAACGAACGAACCTAGTGTAATAAGACTAGTGTCTCACCAAATGAAAAAAAATACATTGTTTAAAAGGCGAGTATGATTTAAGAAACTAAATTTTACATTGTTACAGCTTTTATTGGTGCACTCGAAGTGCAATCTAAAATGAAAGATGAGGAAAGAAATATATAGGTGCATAAGGAATACTGTTTAAAAATCTTAAACGCCAATTTTAATCACTTTTTTATAACTTAAAATTCAGTTAAGGCGTGCGAGTAAACGTGTTTGATGACTGCGTATGGTGATACGTGGCGTATACGTTACATACGCAACTACGCCCAGTGGGAAAATGTAATGTATAGTAATCGAAAAAATAATCAGTAAAACAGCCCTTTTCACATTCGAAAATGCATTTTTTCCCCCAGGGCGATGTCCTAAGAAAAGTGGGGCATTCAATTTTGCATTACCTAGTATCGAGAAATGAATGTGATTTAAAATGAAATTTTTGGGACTATTTGAATACATTAGAGTGCTGATTGCATATTAAACAGTAATTGGATGTAAAACTCAAAAGAAATACATTCGATTATTTATCACGCATGGAATGCATTACTACTTTTCCCACTGGACGGGTATATGAGCATGAGTGGCTATTTTTATTTTTTTTCAGGGACGTGAACCGGTTTTGAACCGGAAAACCGCTGTTTCCTATTAATTAACTGAACCATTAACCGAACCGTAATTTTCCACAAATGTTCGATCCGAGCCGAAAACTGAACCACTTTTCATTAAGATTCGTTTCAACCAATTTTCAAAAGATAGATAAATTTACCCACTTCCTTTTAACCGACTTCCAAAAAAGGAGGAGGTTATCAGTTCGTCGGAATATTTTTTTTTTTTTATGTATGTTACCGCATAACTTTGGACCACGTCAACCGATTTCGATAATTCTTTTTGCATCGGAAAGGTAGTGTCTCAGAGGTGGTCCCATACTAATTTGGTTTAGATCCGATGAGTGGATCATGAGATATATATATATATATTTTTTATAGTTCAGGTTCCGAATAAGAAGACGAAATCAGGTTCAAAAGAAAATAAATAAGAATGAGTTTTAGTCTTACCAAATGAGCAATGATCAAGCAATTTGTATTGCGGTCAAACATCAAATATTTGTTCATGATTATTTATTCTCGGTGTCTCGAATGCTGTTCATACGTGTTGCAGCGCACGCGCACCAGTGTTTGATTTTTTTCTGATAAGCCATTGCATGGAGGTCATGTGTCAATGCTCTATATGGAACAATAAAAAGCAAAAAAAACAAAACCTAAAATCCACTCACTCGCCTTTGCCAGCGATTTGGCGATTAATCGATAACTCGAAGAATGATTATAAAAATCAAATCAAATTCGGTAGGTTAGATATTTTGGATCACCCATATATCTATTTAACCTACCTATCGCACGTTTAACAATATACGGAATTATTTAAAGAATTTAATTATAATTGTATTATGAAATCTCGAAAACCGAAAATTTTGATTTATATATTTATATATATATTTTAAATGTACGATATATATATTAAAGAAAAATTATAATCTCTTTCGAATAACAAATCGAATTGTTACTGGACATTTAAGGCAATTTCCAATATTTGAAGAATTGTGACAGAATTCACATAAGATTACATCACCACGGCGAATAAAGGCAATTATTTTGAAATTGATTTATTTTGAAATTGATACAGATTTTGAGCATCTAGAGTTGGAAACTTGTTGAGACTCGTCAGAAGTGTTTGCGTTCGAATTATCCTTGGGAAATTCGAGCAGTTATCATCAATTTCAGTGTCGAATTCATCTTATACTTTGTTCTCTAATAAAGTTTTCCTGATTGTCTTCTCTAAAGCCATTTTGGATAACAATGGTTCCATATTTATAAGTTCCTGCAATAATAACTTATAGGCCTTATCGATAACAGAATCCCGATGAGTAGATATCATCATTCATAGATAGGGATGAAACTATACTGTGCAGGTATCGATACCATTCCTTGAAAGTAGTATAGTAAGAAAGTATCGATACCCGAAAAATAAAAATCTAAAATATTGTTACATACTCGTATCGGTACTTTGGCCATGAAGGTAGTGCGTATCAACTGGATTAAATTAACTTTTAAAGTAATAAATTAATCATCCTCGGCGACTTCTAAACTCCGAATAATAGAAGTTTATAAGTGGACAAAATTCCATAGTAAAAATTAACGGACTTTATATGGTGAGCTGCTAAAAAGCTTAAATTTCAATACGAAATTTCTGGCCTGGGCTACGTTCTCCTTTGCTTCTTTTTTAAATAATTGAGCTAGTCTGCACCAGCTTTAATATTGTCCGATAATGTTTTCAGCGCAAAGAATTATAGAGTTACTCTGATACACCGCACATTGATCTAAATATTTTTGAAACAAAAAAAAATCGACAAAATCAATCGAGAAGAGATAGTGAAATAACTGTAACGATGTTAAGAAGCTTTTGAGATGGGATATTCAGGAAAAATAGTCGCAGGTGATGGAATAATTATCCTGACATTTATAATGACTTTCAAAAATAGATGGTTTAAATTTTTTCCTTTTTTTGACCTGAAACCAGTACGCAATGAATATTTAAAAAAATGTTCAACCCATATTTCTTCGGATTTTTATTCTTTTGACCTAAGAACAGCGTGCAATGAACTTTAAAAAAAAAATCTTTAATAGATATTTTGGTATTTTGCCACCATGAAAATGGATTCCCTGATGCAAGAACAGCAAAAATATCTGTTAAAAAGTTCATTTCCTTAAAGCACTGGGCGATTTATATTAGTCGAGGAGAAAATTCCGAAAGAAAATTCGCCTTGGTTTCGGACTTCGATGGAAGTATTGTTTTTCGATACCTACTCAGTACTTGGTTCAAAATTATCGATGCCAAAATTACTGATATCCAACGAAAAGTATCGACTATGTACTTGTACTCGTATCGTTTCATTCGTATTCATAGATAAGAAGCGACAGAAAATGGAAGAAATTCCCGTTAATAGGAAAACGTTTTCTTAAGTCGAAGTGGTGCGAATTTTTTAACTGAACACCCAAAGTTGATTCAACATTTTCTAAAAAGAAAACACTTCAATTTAAAATTTTATTTTCAAGCATAGTTAATGAATTTGTGCAGTCGGCGGCTGCATTCCAGAATCAGACGTGTGGAAGTAAAGTCTAAATAGATCGATGGTACTCATTTCTCCACGTAACTTCGATGGAACTTAAGTTTCGATTCGATGGAAGTTACATATATCGAAACCCCATTACACTTCACGCCCATAGGTTGTCACCTTATAAAATAATAAAAAGTAGTAAATAAATTTATTTACCTTTACTAATTTTTACACATTTACATAATTGGTCCCCTATTTACCAAGATATCTACAATAAAGATTTAACAGATGCTATTTTTGTATTCCAAAAGTGAAATTATATGAACGGTGTTAAATATTTCTGCTCGTGTGTACTTCAGTTAAAGTTAATCAAGAAATATCACCAACACAAATTTTCATTAACATTAGCATAAGTACGTATATTAATTAGCATAATTTCCAGGAACATGCAATTAAGAAAATCACAATATTACCACAAAATCCATTTCCTTATTCGCCGTGGCCGAAGGTTATTCACTTTTGATTATCTTATTTTGATTTAATTGGCAGATAATAGAACAACCACAACTATTGTGCAACCACAAACAAACATTAGGCGGTCTTCACCAAAGTGAGCAAGTGGCCTGTTAGTCCGGAAAAAGAGCAGATCTGCTCAAGCAACGACTGCTGGTAACTCTCTCTCTCTTTTGCCAGAGTCATTGTCATTGAACAAAGTTTAATTTTTTATTAATAAATTTTATTTGTTGAATTGGTAAAATGTCACAGTTTTCGTATATTCTAATTTTACCATTTTCTCATTACTTTCATACTATTTTTGCTTCTCAGATCCTGTACTTCTTTAAGCTTTGGAATAGTTGGTCACATTACGTATGAGTAATATTTTTCTGCTTACACATCATACAAAAAAAAATCTTTTGCGCATTTCCATTTCACCATTCACCACTTTATTTAGCTAGCGATCTGTCGTTAGTTCGTAGCTTGATTTTTTTGTTTATAAAAGAACAGGCTTTTATAAAAATAAATAAAACAAGTAAGAAAGTCTAAGTTCGGGCGGAGCCGAACATTAAATACCCGGCGCAGGTACCGCTACATGGCCGGTGTGTATAATGATAGAACGTTCTACGGGGGAACGTTCACGGGGATGAATAGGCAGTCTATCCCGTCAACTGGAATGATGCTACTAGTGTTTCTACTGGTAGCGTGCTGATGCAGGAGCGGACAATTGGCATCTCCTATGACACCGCCATGTTAAAAATACCAGTCGCTAACATTGAAAAAGGATACAACGTGAACTAGTTGGGCTGAAACGCAAACTGGTAGCATTCTGGTTCACAACTGGTAGCTTTCCCTGCAGGGACGATACGAGTAACGAGTACAGAATATCGATACTTTTCATGAGTACTGAGTTATATCGAGAACTCGATACTTTTTCACAAGTACTGAGTAAATATCGCGAATGCCGAAAAATATCGACGAGCTAAGAACTTTTTTAAGTAATTTTTTTTTTAAATTACCCAGTAAATATTGTGACGTACGTTCGAATATTAACTTCAATATCCAATATGAATGTTTCGAAAATGAGCTTTATTTACTTCAATACTGTCATAACTCAAAAAACCGAAAACTCGAGAAGCACGCCTTTAAAGTTTTTAATTCACATATCGTAACCCTCATGCCAGGAGCATGAATGTGCAAATTTATCAGTTTTGAGTTATTGGGTTGACTTGGGTTATCTTTGGATTTTCTATATTATACCAAAACCCAGAATATCATGCGTACACGGATAGTAAATATTTTACAATTTTGTTTGCCCAAATGTAGAGCTAAGTCTCGCAGAAAAAAAATTTTCGAACTTGATTTCCCACGCCGGCGATATGCAGACTCCAATGCTAATAATTAATACATATTTTGTTCTAGTGATAAAATGTAACGGTCATTTCAACATTGGCTTCGGGTAAAAATGTTTAAATAATTGAAAAACGAATATCTTGCCTCCCCTTTGATAATGAATGGTGGAAGAGGTTAGTCTTTCGACTCGACAACTTGGCCACTCCCCAGCATAAGGCAGCCGTCGTTAACCCAAGTATTCTACCTTCGTTGTGAAATCCAGCCCATTCTTGAAGAAAAATTTTTTAAAAGAGATCTTATTTTAATATAGAGAATGGGCTTCACCACATTTGCTTCTCGTCTTCTACATTTGCATTTCATTTTCAAAGTAAAGTTATTTATGAATACATGTACGCGTCAAACAATTATAAAATATTTCCTTTTAAAAACTTGGAAATAAGCTTTTTGCTATAAACATTTAATTTACGCATGTAAAACTAATTTATCGGAAGTTTATTCCATAAACTCCTTTAGATCAGATTAAAACTATTAACAGGCAAACCTAATATTCGCGGCTTGCGTTTTGGTACGCATGCCGTCGAATTTGTTTTTTTGCGTCACCCAAAATTGACTTGCATGCGTTTGCATTTGATTTCATTGAGCGAAACGTCAAATCAAAATGTCACGCAGAACAAAAATTGGAAATTGAGTTAGCTTCATACGCACGCCGTTCAATTTCGGTTGATCTCATACAAGTTGCATGTGCATGAGAAATTTTTGACAATAAATTGGCGGCGTGCGTGAATAGGTTTGTTCGTCGAAAATCCAGCAAGAATTATCCAACACTCAAAATATCAGAGAGTAAGAAAAAATTCTCTCTCATGTTGAGAAACTTGCAAATTTCTGCACGAACGCAAATTTGCAGGAATTTGCAAGTTTCGCTGCCAGCTGGCGTCCACGGTTGCATTTCAAACATAAAAAATTTTTATAGGATTTTTAAAATTCTTTCGGATGGCCAAAAAAGGATATACATGTATATTTCTTGTTGTTCTGACTTTCTTTAACATACATTTCAATTTCTTCATCGTACTAGCTGTCGGGTTTCTTAAATCGACTCTGCTTGCAATTGCATTCCGATTGCGAATACCATTTTTTTCAGCCGAATTAAGTTCAAATCATTGGAATTAACTAAATTAATTATATCAACAATTATTTACTTCCTTTTTTCATAAAAAATCGCTCGTGTTTATAAATTTTTAAATTTAACGAACTAATTTATTCAAATTATTGTAGACAAAAATGCAACCATGCGCCACAACCACATGTTTTTCGTGTTTGCAAATTCTTGCTGGCAAAATTTTTTCCAGCAAGAATTTGCAACTTCTCTCCAAGGGAACTGTCACTTTGCTCTCACAATTTTTGAGTGTTGGATAATTTTTTGGTCTGCACGAACGCGATTTGGGCAAAAATCGTGATAATTCGTACAAATTCGTACAAATTTTTTGCTCGACGAACAAACCTAATATTAGGTTAGCCTGTAAGAGCTGTGACTATTCAATTTACAAATAGAAAGAGGTGAAAAAAGCAAAGCAATCTGATTTTTGTTTACTTTTTGCCTTTGCTTTGAGACTACTTGGAAGTACGAGTATTATCGATACTTTTTTGCAAATATGAGTACTGGCATCGATACTTTTTTAGAGTATTCTATATGAGTACTAGTATCGATACCTTTCTAAAAAGTTCTATCACTAGGTGTGTATCAGCTTTGAGCAGGGACCGCAAATAACGATTATCCTTTGAAATTTCAACTCAAAAAATCACGCGGAATGAGAAATGCTACGTGCATAAGGAGTAAACCAATATATTTCTTATTACTCGGAGTACCTTCAGCGGCACTGGCTTTTATTTTTTAATTTTTACTTATAAAAATCAAGTTTAATCATTATATTTTGAGTTTTATTTTTTACTCAGAAAATAATCGTTATGCTTTGAGTTTTATTTTTTGCTCGGAAAATAATCGTTACGTTTTAAGTTTTATTTTTTGCTCGGAAAATAATGGTTACGTTTTAACTTTTATTTTTTGCTCGCAAAATAATCGTTACGTTTTAAGTTGTATTTTTTGCTCGGAAAATAATGATTACGTTTTAAGTTTTATTTTTTGCTCGGAAAATAATCGTTATTTCTTGAGTTTTATTTTTTGCTCAGAAAATAAAACTTAGCAGAAACAAAGAGAACCACATTTCTAAAGAAAAAGTGCAAAAAAGAGCATACGCAAAGGCAAAAATTATGTTTTATTTTCCGAGCAAGAAATAAAACTTAAATCGTAACCATTATTTTCCGAGCAAAACATAAAACTTAAAACATAACCATAATTTTCTGAGCAAAAAATAAAACTTAAAACGTAACCATTATTTTCCGAGCAAAAAATAAAACTTAAAACGTAACCATTATTTTCCGAGCAAAAAATAAAACTTAAAACGTAACGATTATTTTCCGAGCAAAAAATAAAACTCAGTTAATAACGATTAAAAAGTGATTTTTATAATAAAACTTATAACCGTTATGGTCCCTGGTTTTGAGTAAATTAGCGTCCTTAAATTTCGAAATATTGAAGTTTCAAGCATTTCTGAAATTTGCCGTTATATGAAAAGTGGTCGTAATTTGAATCTGATTCCAATAATTTTCAAAGTTTTGCTTCTATGTGGCAAGCACAATAATCATACCGAGTTTGGTACAAATTGGTAGAACCGTTACCGAGATACATATATGTGATCATAAGTGGGCGGTGCTACGCCCATTTTCCAAAATTTTGTCATAAACGTATTTCTTGGCAAAGAATTGTTGCAAGCATAAATTTTGAGTAAATTAGCTTTGATATTTGTTGATTTATCGAAGAATTCGTATTTCTCAAAATTACCGATATATGGGCGGTAGGCGTGGTTATTGTCCGTTTGGTATGCTGTAGCAAGGCTAACAACTGTGCCAAGTTTGGAAGAAATTGGTGCAGCGGTTACCAAGATATACACATGTATCCATAAGTGGGCGTGGCTACGCCCATTTTCCAAAAATGTACAATATTCTTATTTTTCGTCTAAAGGTTACTGTAAATATCAATTTTGAGTGAATAACCTTCAGTAGTTACTAAAATATCGCAGTTTTCGTATTTCGGAAAAATACCGTTATATGGGAGATAGGCGTGGTTATTGTCCGATTTTGCCCATTTTCAATACCATCCGTCCTACGCCCGAAAGAAGTGCACATACCAAGTTTCGTTAAGATATCTCAATTTTTATTCGAGTTATCGTGTGCACAGACGGACGGACGGACGGACGGACAGACAGTCACCGCTTAATCGATTTATCTTTTCATTCATCATTTATGTACACATTTGTCTATATCTATCTCGATTCGTTTTGCCTGTTACAAACAACCGTTATGTGAACAAAGTTATAATACCCTTGTGCACAAGTGCGCTCGGGTATAAAAATTACAAACGATTTACTGTTTTTGTTTTTTCTCTGTTAAAGTTTGATTTTTTTTCATTCGCAAGACAAACTTAAAACGAGATTATGGGAGAATGACTGACTGATTTAAAACAAGTAATTTTTAGAGAAAAAAATGATCGGATCTAAACCAGATTAGTATGGGACCACCTCTGAGACATCACCTTTCCGATGCAAAAAGAATTCGAAAATCGAATTCGGTAACATTATAAAAAATTCGGTTATTCGGTAACATACATAAAAAATGATCTGATAACCTCCTCCTTTTTTGGAAGTCGGTTAAAAAAGAAACGGTATACAGAGCCATAACACAATACCCAAAATGAAGTTTACGTGTCTCTCTAGATTTTCTCTACAGTATAATAACTCTTTATGATAAACACATGCTAACTTATGGCGTTTTCCTTCCTACAAAAAACGTTGCCTTTTCGATGCCTGGTTCTTAGTACTTGTGCTCAGAGGACAATGAGAAGCTAACAATTTTTTGTAGAACCGAAAACGCCATCAGAGAATCTGAATGAACATTATGCCAGCAATTCCAAGAAAACATATAATTACATGGTACTACAAAAAAATACAAGAAATACACGGGAATCAAAACCTAGTGTAGGTTGTATCGATGGTCGATCCTATTTTAAAACCGAACATATCCACTAAGTAAACGACATTTTCTACTTTCTCGAAATTATAACCGCCAACAGTGACGTGGGTGCCAAGGAGATACTTCGTCTTGTCCTCTTTGACCACCAGACCCATTCGCTTTGCTTCCTTATCTAATTTGGAAAAGTTAGAACAGATTTCGCGGTTTTTGATACCGATGATATCGATGTCATCGGCATAAGCCAGCAATTGCACGCTCTTGTAGTAAATTGTTCCTGAGAGATTCAGTTCTGCTGTTCTTACTATCCAACATCAGGTTATAGAAATCTCATGAAAGGGAGTCGCCCTGTCTGAAACCCCGTTTCAGTAAACTGCTTTTAACTTTGCGGAAAAGATGTTATTATGTAAAGAATTCTGGATCCAGATGCCAGCGTCATTTCAACATAGAGTCTGGAATAACCCGTTAAAATATCTTTATTATTGGATCCAAACCTGGCTTTGGATCAGAATCTGGAATCTATATAAAAGAATAGGTGGTTGAGCTAACCTATTTTAGCGAAATGAACAGAAAAATAGTTCTTGTTGTGAACGAGAAACTTGCTAAACTCGTCGAGCTTTTCCCTGCAGGGATATATATTAAAAGTACTATGTGTGTGTTTCAATCGGCTGCTGTGCACTTGCCTCTGTGGCGTCTGTGATCTGCACGATTCTATTAACAACAAATCGCTGCCTAATACAGTTCGACATTAGGTGAAAAAGTAAGAAAAAGACCCTCTAAATGAAAAAAGAAACAACGTAATTTGTAGAAAGATAAAACAAGCAGTCTACCAACGCGAAAATCAAATATTGCACTTAATAAATAAATAATACTCCACATCGTGCATGGAAAAATACCCCACGACCCAAATCATATTGAATATATCGCATTTGTACAATTTGCTCATTTCGTGCAAGCCGGCGCACATTTGCCTCTTTGAATGTTTTTGAAAATCGCAGCGAGAAGTTAGCCGCCGCGAATATACAATATCGACCTTAAAATCACTAATATTTATTTAAAGTATCTAACAGGCATTCTTATTTCCAGCTTAGATCGCGCGTACTTTTTCTTCAGCTAACATTTTCCAGTTGCCAAAATGATTGAATTAATTTATTTATTGCTTTGAATGTGCTGTGGATACTTTATCAATAAGCGATTTATTTTCTCTCATTAGCATTTCAACTATCGCATTTGTACTAATTTTTTGTTTTTGTATTTCCTATTTTACTTGGCATAACAACATACACACACGCATACAACAGTAAGCTGCACGCTTATTTGCGGTTGCGGTTAGCAGTGAGGCGTGACTTGGCTTCACTAATCGAGCATCTTCACATTGACAAATTGCTTATTGAGTGGGCTGACTCACCGATTACCGATTATTATTATTACTCAAGTACATACTCCTACAATGAGCTCATAATTATGTGCTCTTGCTTTTGATTAATAGCTTTAATTGAAATATACACAAATATTATACGTAGTACATACAGACATAGCCACATTTTATGCGTACAATTAAAGTTCTAAATATTTAAGTGAATTCATATATGGAAGTTTTCTTCTGAGAAAATTAAATCGTGTGGGCTGTCATCGCAATATACTTTGTTTGCAAATGTACAAATCTTTCTAAATTTATTTTTTACAATTATATCTTAATGGGCTTTGGCATAATGGAACGGTTAAAATCATTCAAATTATTCCTCTTGTGTTTATTGACGGTATTTCTATGGGGTAAGAAGCGCTGCAGTGCAATGGTGTATAGTCGTATACTCAATCCCGACTCTTCCGTCCTCGTTCGCGCACTCTGGGCAACGTGCGCAACCCATGTGTGGGATGCGGTAACCAATCCGAGTGGAGACCTGGGTCACGGCAGAAAGTGAGGAAGCTTCCTTGGGGCCAATCCGACTTATACAGTTTAATGGCTCATTGAAGTTTACAGCGTCTGTTCAGCAGTAGGTGCGGCTGCAAGCGGGTGCCTGTCTTGCAGCAAGCTGCTCGCTATACAAACGTGCATTTGTTGCGATTCGGATTGTACGCTGGGTTTGGAACCCGCCCCGTAAAACCCTTTCCAGTGAAGAATCGAAACAACGTCTCGGATGAACCGTTTTCAAAAGCAAACAAAATAAGCTGTTTTCATTTGACATTTTATAAGTTAACATAATGGAAAGTGATAAAAATCTTGTTTTATTCTGCATTATAAAATCGTGGCAAAGAAAAAGAACGATTATTATTAATCAGCTTTTAAATACTGATGCGATTATTTGGAATTTGAGCGGAACAGCTGATCTCCAATTCGCTTTGAGTGAGAACGGTGTTTATACACTCTTTCTAACTGTCTGGAGAAATAAACTACCGATTTGAAATGGAGTGTGAGCCAAAACACTTCGCCCTTTCAAAGCGAATTGAAATTCAGTTTATACAAAAATTTCTACGAAAGTACAAATTTGAAAACCGATTTTAAGCGGTCGTTATTCATATGTCTACATACAGACATACATACATATATTACCCTTCATATCAATTCAGGTCTATTACATACACCCCATGCTTTTCATTTTCAATCTCATAAATGGTTTATAAAGACTTGCTAAAATTTCAAAATCAAAGGTTATCAAAACAAATTCTATGGGACTGAGAAATATTATTTTCTATCTTTTAGTCTATTTATAAAAGCGTGGTATATTGAAAAGTTTTTATTTTATTTTATTTATTTTCTACTTTTTAGTCTTGTCTGTACAAAAATTTGCAATAGATATTAAAATAATTCAACTTGCAGTGAAAAGAGAACAGAAGACTATGCAAGCAAAATGTTTTGTGCTCACGTTTAGTATATACATACTTAAGTACATATGTACATACATATAGCAGCAATTAATTTCGTTTAAAGATATGGCATGTCGTCCGTTTCCGCTGTAGGGTATTTAGTGCATATTTTTAGGCGCAATATTTAACATCTTCTGGCGGGGCGACATCTACCTCTAGAGTTTTTGTAATTGTATGTCTTTGATATGATATCTACGACGAGGTTGATATCTAGACTAGGTTTCCTATAAATACCTTTGCTATATTTATAGTATAAATGGTGGTCTGGACAAACTACATTGCAAGTTGATAAAAGCGTTGTAAAATATCAAAAAACAAGTGAATTTTTTATGTAATTTTTAAGAGGTGAAAAATTAATTATGTCATTACTTTTAAAGCACACCCTATACTGATTTGAGATTTTTTGTGCAATTAGTACCTACAGTGGTCCACAAAATAATAGGAGTGCGTTATTTTGGTCAGTTTTTGCTATTTGTCTTTTGTTTATTTAATGTTTATTATTTTTATACAAAAGTCAAGCTGGGTATACAACAAACAACGAATAAATTCAGATTTCAGCCTTTGTACAAAAATTATTAAAATTCTGTAAATTTTCACCAAAATATCAAACTTTTTAATCAGAATCTTCAGAGAAAATTCTGGTATGCAGTTTTATAGCCCATTCAATTCTAGTCTGAAGAAGTGCAAGTTCAAGCTGCTAAAAAATTCCGTTGATTTTTGGCAATTTTTTTTGCTGGCACAGTCCCCATATAAAAGAAAATTGTCGAACATACTTTGTATGGAAAAAACGTGAAACACCTTCAACCGAAAAAATTCTCAAAAATCAACGGAATTTTTTGGCAGCTTGAAACTTGCACTTCTTCAGACTAGAATTGAATGGGCTACAAAACTGCATACCAACATATTTTCTAAAGGTTCTGGTTAAATAGTTTGAAATTTTGGTGAAAATTTGCAGAATTTTTATAATTTTTGTTCAAACTTGAAAATGTAAATTTATATGGTGTTTGTTGTATTACCAGCTAGGCTTTTACAAAAAAATACGAAACATTAAATAAACTAAAGACAAATAGCCAAAACAGGTTAAAATATCCCACTCCTATTATTTTGTGGACAACTGTATGTGCACAATTCATAAGTAGTTGGTAACTAAAAAATAACTGTATACAAATGTTCTGATAGTTGCCCTTACTTAACTGGCGCCTACTAAATTCATTGGCGTCCCCAGTTTTGTCCGATTGGCTCCACTTTTCGGGATAGCGGTACTTGAAACTTTGTTTAAGTTTCATAAAAAAACTCCCTTAGTTTTGGAGATACTTTACTAAACTTCTGCACACAATTCTATTTTAATATTACTTTCACTATCTCTTAAAATATAAAAAAATTAAATACAGTATATTTTGCTTAGCTGCACATCCTTCTTTGCACGAAAAACTTGTGCACGTAACCGAAAAAGGCACTTAAGCGAATTTTCTTTACTACTTCAATGAGGAAGGTATCCGAATCCCTATGAAACCAAATATTGGCGGAGCACTTACCATGTAGAAATTACTGCAAGCGAAATTTTTACCGAATGTTATCTAATTATCTATATAACTACATAAATTGATAGCCATTTTCGTTGTTCTGCGAGATGAGCAAAATAAATAAAAGGTTGTAAAATGAGGTAATTGTAGGGACAGTGCAGGTAAACGTAATACTTTCATTGATAATTGATACTAGTCGCACTATTTTTAAGGCAGGTATCGCCAATGTGCAGGTATGTTGAATGCATCTATCGGAGCAGTTTCCTTATAAATGTTAAAAATAGTGCCTTTGATGCGCATTTTGGGGTAGGTATCTTAAATGTGCACTTAAGCATAGAGGCAGCAAAGCAAAATATACTGTATAGCTCCCATACAACTTACTGTTCAGAGACGTTATTGTGCATTATAACTCCTCTAGTTAAGCAGGTACAAATTTAGTATAGGTTCACTTTAACATAAAGCACGCATACAATTTATTATTCAGATATGAAGTTATAGA
Organism: Rhagoletis pomonella; assembly: GCF_013731165.1. Lineage (NCBI taxonomy): Eukaryota > Metazoa > Arthropoda > Insecta > Diptera > Tephritidae > Rhagoletis > Rhagoletis pomonella. The sequence continues at coordinate 27,673 of NW_023459762.1, read as the reverse complement.
TATAGCGCAAAATCACATATCTGAGTAATCAGTTGTATTGGATCTATATGTTAAAGTGAACCTTTTTTTCGGTAATTTTAAGAAATAATTAAGGTAATATTAAAAAACCGTTATGTGCAAAATTTTACTAAAATAACTTCAAAACTGAGGGAGTTATTTATATAATAGTCAAATTTTAATCAAATTTCCAATGACCGTTATCTCGAAACCGTGCCATTGAATTTAGAACTTCCCAATTAAGTGAGTTCAACTTTCAAAATCTTTGCTCAAATTTTACAACTAGCACCGCGTAATTTGAACCCAGCTTATTCTTTTGTTTTCTATTTCAGCGATCTAAATTTTTATTCCTCGTCAACTTTTGAACCACGTGATGAAAATTAATTACACTTATATTTATTGATTTATTAAGAGATTACGAATAGAGCCATATATAAAACATAGGTGAGCCCACTAATTAAAAAATTAATTTTTTTTTTAAGGTGTACCTGTTTTTTAGACCCGCCCATATGCGCATATCTCAGGGACTTTTGATTACCACATTAAAAAATAAAAACAAGTTGTGGCACACTCATCTAACCGATTTCACCTTATCCTCTGAACCTTGAAACATAAGTAAAACAAAATGGAAACCCCATTTTAGAGCTCGGTTATGTACAAAAAATAATAGTAAAACACTAAATAACACAGGACTACATAAAAAAACTATTTCTGTCAAATTCTATAGTATGCTCAGTAAGAATTAATGAAATAAATGTGTATATGTTCATAGTTATAAATGGGCCGTACTACGCCCATATTCTAAAATTCCATAATAATGTTATCCATTTTTAAGGGATTGTTGTGAGTTTCAATTTCGAGTAAATAAGCGTCCTTGAATTTCGAAATATCGAAGTTTCAAGCATTTCTGAAATTTACCGCTATATGAAAAGTGGACGGAATTTCAGTCCGCCTTGAAACATTTTCAACGCCTTGCTTTTACGTGGCAAGTACAATAATCATACTGAGTTTGGTACAAATTGATCGAACGGTTACCGAAATATACATACATATGTGGTCATGGTGTGCGGTGCTACGCCGATTTTCCAAAATTTTGTTATAAACGTATTTTTTGCTAAAGAATTATTGCAAACGTCAATTTTGAATAAATTAGCTTCAGTATTTAGTGATTTATCGAAGATCTCGTATTTCTCTAATTTACCGTTTTATAGGATGTGGGCGCGGTTATTAACTTTCAGCCGTCTTCTATGTTTTACCAAGGCCAACAAACACGCCAAGTAATTTCGGTGCAGCGATAACCAAGATATACGCATGTAATCATAAATGGGCGTGGCTGCGCCCGGCACCCGAAAATTTATAATATTATTTATAGCCTCTAATCATTGCAAGTATCAATTTTGAGTGAGTAAGCTTCAGTAGTTACTTATATATCGCAGTTTTCATATATCTGAAAACTGCCGTTATGTGGAAAATAGGCGTGGTTATTGTCCGATTTTGCCCTTTTCAATACCATCTGCACTGCGCTCAAAATAAGTACACGTACTAAGTTTCGTTAAGATATCTCAATTTTTACTCTAGTAATCGTACGTAGATTTATTTTTTACAAGCTTTTCTTTAACTTGGTGATCCTGTGGAAATTTCCAATTGATTTTAAACTAACTTCCCGACAAGTAAGAGACTTGAAATTTGCAGCACCATGACAATGCAATTTATTTTGCCTTTTAGTAACTTTAACGAAAGTGCAGCTTTAGCACAATTTTCTTGCTAAAAAATCTTTTTTTACAATATTTTATTTTATTCCTTTGATTGTACGTGTTAAATAAAAGCTTGTTTTTAAAAAACATTTTTTTTTAATTATTTTATTCATTCTGAGCATTTATGTATACTTTTTCTATATCTATCTCGATTCGTTTTAGCTGTTACAAACAATCGTAATGTAAACAAAGTTATAAAACCCCAATACACAAGGGCGTTTGGGTATAAAAATTGTTTAAAGGTACTTTCGACCAGGCTAAGTGTATCGTCGATATTTTTGCAAAACCGCGCATCGACCAGTTGCAAAACCGCCTGAATCGCCATTCTGGCAAAAATGAAATTTGGTAACCCTGAACTCCAGGCATCAACGTGACCCCAGTTTCTTTCATTCGCCCTTAGTTTGGTAGATTGGCTTTCATTTGGAACAAAATCTACGTTATTCCATTAAGCCACTCTAAGTCTGAAGACATGAAGCCAGATCAAGCCACAACAAATTGGTTAATTTATGTAAACATCCCATGCAGTGTAAAGTCAAACCAGTTTGAAAAAATACTAGTTCATTAACTAGTATGTGCCTACCAGTTCGACAATTTCGAAGAACTCAAGCGTTTAGCGACATCTGCCTTTGAATTGCCGAAGCTGTGGCGTCACGTGAAGACTACTGGTACTCGTTTTGAGATCGCATTTTCCAGGCCGCTTAGAGGTGGTTAAGATTTTTAAAGTTAAATTAATGTAAGTAAAAATAATTATTGCATCTACACTGGCGATCAAAACCGAGTTCATGTACGACATTTTATTACCTACAGTAACATAACTTTTTTAATAAGAAACGGATTGCTTTGAAATTTTCAGAAAATGGTCCTTATTATCTAAGGGATAAAGGTTATTTAGTATACAGAAAAACCAGACTTAAAAAAGAAACACAGAAAAAAGAATTCACAGCAATAACGCAAGGCAACTCTATTCACTCAGTTCTAAACTTTTCTGTTTTGAGATTTTAGGAGGTTGATACCAAGAGGATTGTGGAGACTCCCTTGTTTTTAAAAGTGATTTTCATACGACTGGGAAAGCTCTCTACTGAGTTTTCTATGATTTCTCTTGGAATATTACCACATTTTAATTTTACTCGCCTCCAAAGCCCTTCCATGTAACTTGGAGGTTGCTTGTGCTATGCCAATCCTCTCTTGACCATAGCGCTCAACTTTTTCGATGGCGTTGAGGTCTAGACTTTGTTCTGGCCACTGCATTACGTAAAAATTTTGCTCAAGCAGCCGACGGTGTTTGTAGACAAAAGCGCATACCCTGAGGAAGAAGTTGTTTGCCAGCACGACGGCGATCTAAAGGATTCTGAAAATATTTGACACCCTCGGCTGCTGGAGCAAAATTGTCACGTAGTGCAGTGACCAACACAAATCCCAGTCCCTAGAGTGCATTCCCAGGCGTATGAAAATCGCTATTAAAAACAAGGAAGTCTCCACAATCCTCTTGATATCAACCTCCTAAAATTTCAAAACAGAAAAATTCATAACTGAGTAAATAGAGTTGCGTTTTGGCTGTGAATCGCTTGACTTAAACTGTTAAACTTTTTAGTTATCAAATGTGTATTATATCTGGTGACTTTATCCGCGCACATGAGTGCAATCTATAGCTCCAATGACGCGTGGAAAACGGTAAAATTTTACTGCAGAGCGCATACAAACAAATTTCGGATAAAAACGGGCAATAGCATCAGTCACTTTATGTATGATTCTACATGCTATGGACTCGTGGACGCCCATGAAGTCCCGACAGGCCAACAATTGGGTACCTCTTACGTAAAATCGTAATGTACATAATAATTGGCTCATAGGAGACAATGCTTAGTTCAATGCTTACTGCAGAAAAATTTAATAAGGTACCAACCAGTTCGAGTTCTCTATGATGCGCGTTCTATGCTGGTCCAATAAAAGCTGAACTGTTTCTTTTTGGATCCAAAATTGCCTATGAAACGTTTTATCTTTTAGAGGGTTTTAATGATCACCTCGCTCCGCAACCGTTCTTCATCGTCATCCGAAAAAAGTAATTCGGTTAGCATTTTATTACTTATTCAAATTATTTCTTGATGCAAATATATGTGTGTATATTGAAAAATTGAATTAATTTTTATTTTTACGCGGTTTTATTTAAATTTTTTCTCTCAGGATGACACAAAGCTAGCAAATTAGCCCTACAAAACTGCTGGGCTAAAAATTTTACGTTTTAACTCTGAATTACCCCTAACTCTCTGCTTTGCTAGCCAATTACAAATTTAACCTGTCCTGCGTAATTAACTCAGGGTTAAAGGGATAACTCGACATCCTGCAAGTGGCCCTAAGAAGTTGTAACTATTTGCCGCTGAAATGTTCGGATCCTTCGTTAGTCACAATTGCCTTTTACTTTCTGCGATCAATACGTCGGGACGCGTTGGTCGGCTTTGAACCGTTCAAACAACGCGGAAGCCTTTTTGCGGTAACATCCGCCTCTTACAACGTAGGCAAAGACCAACCAGGTTGCTTCTGAAAAGTAGTAATTATATTTTCTCGCAATTCCTCGTCTTGCAAATTTCGCGTTAAATATTTTATTTTCTGATATTTAATGCAGAGCCAATTTGATAAAATAAAATTAAATTTGAATACTTTAGTGGTACAATATGGAAAAAACAAATGTCAAAATATGTATATATGGGCGCAAAAATAAGCTTAAATGTATGCCTTAAGATTGATACTGATCTAAAAAAAACGTGCTGAGCAGTGATTTAAGAATAAGATTAAGATTAATGCAAGAATGAAAGTAAAGTTGAATATATGGATGAAGAAAAGAATAAAGGATGAGGATAAAGTTGAAGGCTAATATCTAGATGAATATAGGAATAAAGATAAAAATAAGGATTGAGATACAGTTGCAGATAAAAATATCGATAATGGTACCGGTAAAGATGATGATAAAGAAAAAAGAAAAGACGGCGACATAAATATAGCTAGAGAAAGGGGAAATGATAAAGATGCAGACTAAGATACATATGTTATGTCACCTCATCTCGATTCGCCTTTGCTCGCCTTATTTTACCTCAACTCACGTCACTTCAACTCAGCTCACCTCAACCTACCTCACCTCAACTCACATTTATTATAGTGCTTGAATTTCAACCGCTTGGCAGACAGTAGTATCGAGGGTCGATTTTAGTTTGTAACAAATCTGTAAGCATTTCTTATCAATAACATTAATTTTAAAATAAAAATCTTAATTTAGTTAGTTTTAGATTGTTTGCCTTTAATCCTGGCACTTGTGTTTGTATTCAGAGGGGACCGAGAGATGAATCAGGCATTCAACGACCAGTTACATTGCTCTATCAACGAACGTACAGATCTGACAGCCTATTCGCTATAAGGGTACATAAATACTGAAAATGAGACATACTAGTACACAGACAGTCTACTACCTAAATATTTAAAATTGGAGGGGGGCTTTGGCAGAGCCTTCCACTCTGCATATGTACTCTCCTCCTCGAACCATCCAACTAATGATTTTTTTGCAAAACACTGCTCAGACTAGTAAATAAGCTTCCATTGTGCTTTTTTTGGTGTATTGAAATGGAATGTCGAATTTCAGAGCGCTCAAATGAGTATCACTAAACACATATGAACCTTCTAAAATCGTAATACTATCTTCTAAAATCGTAATACTATTTAGTATCATGTTTAGCAGATGGCAAAAATTATTCCATGTTTTGAAATGATTGGCTTAACCAATGTCAGTAAATAACTCCGTTATATGTTACTTGACGTTTTTCTTTTTAGTCCTAATGAACTTAAAATTTTTAATCGCTTCATTCAATTAAATATTTTACCAACAATACTTTTATATAAGCATATGTTATACGCGTACTTTTTCACTATTAAACTTCAAGAATATGTGAAAAAAGAATTCAATTTAAATCAAATATTTTGCGTGACCAAAAAAGCGATCTGCCACTATGCGGTTAAATTTCAATTGTGTCAGCAACACATCTGTAATTTAATATCCATAACGCCATTCCACCCACCACTTCACAAATTCACCAAGGCTATTAAAAAAGCCGCAACACATTGAATGAAAATTTTGTATAAATCAGATTATAAACATAATTTAAATTTTGGCCATTTTGCAACATGTAGGCCGAGCTATACATTTGTATGTATGTATGTGTCTAAATACATGTACATACACAAATGTTATAGGGGAGTCTAGAAAGTAATATTTTCGAAATCATGAAGCGGTCAAATGAAGTCCGTCGAGTATTTGCGGCAGTTGGTCAATTTATGGATGTATGAATGTACATATAAACAGCACTATTCATGTTTGCACGTATACTCACTGTACGTACATACATATTTACATATATATTTTTACTGAATATTAAAGGAAAAATAAATCGTTCTTGACACAACAAATACACAGACCTACACACAAACTTATGTCAACAACAAGGTCCAAGCATTTTTTTTGCAAATGCAATATTTATTGAAAATCATGGGAACAGAGTTGGAGCCGAGGTCATTTAATAGTGACCGCAGTCACCAACAGCAAGCAACCAGCAAAAACGTGAAATTGTAGTGAAGGAGCGACAAAAAAATACAATGGCTAAATTCAAATACATAAACGGAAAATTCGTTGAAATATATATATTTTTTTGTATACCTACACTCGTGTACCGGCAATTTTGAACTAACATTGGAAATGGCGGACAAAATGGCAATTACGGGCACAGTGGGTAGATGGCTATATATTTAAGCACACTTTTATTAATTTAAAGTTTTCAATCATTCCCAGTTTCTTGAAACTACGGAAATAAGTTTGAAAAGGGGGAGTTTTTTTCTTCCAAATGCACAACGGAAGTACAAGTTTACAATTTTGATGAAATTCCGTATGCTTTGAAATGTTTTAAAAATAATGTAATGCATTTGATTTATTACGTAAATATTTTTAGTTAAAACGAAGTATTAACAAAAAATAATAAAATACAAAAGCAGATATTAAATAAAAATTTAAAAATAGGGAAGGGAAATATTTGAAGCGAGGCATTTTGCTAATCAAATTTTATAAAGATCTTATACTTTTTTCCATCGAGTTTCGACCGAAAAAACGACTGAGTGTATCCTGTACTAAACGAGGTACGGTGCCATTATGAAACCAAAACTGTTTAATACCTAGATTGGATTAGGTAAGGTTAAGATGGTAGCTCCCATACAAAGGAAACACTTAAACCATAAACATTGGTCCTTTGTTGGAGATTTTTTATTTCTGAGTTTCAATCTGGCCGCATAATTGCTCAAGATTTTGAGATATCCCAACCTCAAAGTGTCAAAAACACGATTTTGGCGATACTTAATGTTATATTATGAAAACAATTAATTCTTTTGCTCATTTCTACTTAAGAAATCTTTTAAAACATACTACTCTTTCACTTTAATATTTATTTTCGTTTGTGGCGACTCGATTTTTATTTATCGAGGTTTACCATATTTAATGTGCAGTAAAGTACAGGAGCTATGATGACTTATATGTACGTACGAGGTAATACCAAATTACTGCCAATTCAAACTGGTATATCTCGAGAAAGAAAAATCGACTCGGAACAAACGAAAATGGATTTTAAAGGGGACGAGTAGTACTAAATAGATAACGGCTTAAGTATAAAAAAGCCAAAAAAAAATGTATTCTTCTCATAACGTAACCTCAAAGTGTCAAAAATCGGTCCATTCAGCTCAAAATCCTGCCGTGGTAAAGCGATTCTGCGGCCATGTTTGGATTCAGCACCAAAAAATTGGCAAGAAACAAGAAAAAAATGCAGGTTATTTAGTTCAGCTCACGACCCTTGAGAAAGGGTGCCGCGGCCCACCAGGTGGACGCGAGGAACTGTTTGAAAACTATTCAGCGGTTTTTTGTACTGAAAGGTCAAGGTGCGTTTGAGTTTACGATTAATAAAGCCCTTGGAGAGACATTGTGGATGATTGGACTATAGGTTAAAGATGACTATTTTACTCACTGGCCACTGCAAGTAGCTATGAGTATATAACTGGAAAATTAAGTCGGTTTCTCAGGTCCTTAGCAAAACAAGTAAAATGTTGTCTTTCAGTAAGTTCCTAAATAAAATTTGACCTAAATACTACTCAAATATATTCATGAAGTTTTATTTTTTACGGAAGTTGCAATACTAATTATATTACTAAGTAATTTTTACTGCTTTCAGCCGATTTTAGGGGCTTATTACTTGTCGATTTTTAATGAAATGATACAGGAATTTCCGTTACTCATACGCCATGTATCCCGCAATTGACAAAATTAAAAAGAAAACAAAGTCCAAAGAGATCGGAAAAGAAAAGTGCATTCGTCTGATTAGTTCAAAGGAGTGATTGACGATCTTCAACAGCAACGATGAGCTTTTAGTAACCGTGAAATAAATATGGTACTTCACAATACACCACATACCCCTTGGTTGCGAAAACAGTGGACTTTTCCAGGTAAACGTGCATAACGGAAGGCCAAAGTGGATATTTCCGCCTAGAAGGTCATACCCATAATTTTTTGGGATGTTCGCGGTGTCATTCAAATATATTACTTTAAAACGGTAAAACTATCACCGGTAATTATTACTCTCTACGGGTAGATTTAACAAAGAAAAATATGCTTTCCAGCAGTAGTATGCATGGATGCACACTTGTGCAGTCGCACATTGCGAAGCAGGTTTCGAACTCTTTATAATCTCCAATTAGCCTCTGTAGCTATTTCCTTTTTCCAAATGTCACCCGGATTGACCTAGAATTACTTAAAATGACACGACGCTAATTTTTTTTTACAGTTAAACATTTTATTGAACACCATGAGAAATGCGTTTTCCCGCTTTGTGGTTCCTGAAACTTCTTTTTTTTAATATTTGTCCTTTCTTATAAATTTATTTTTACAGTGTTGCATGCATTTAAAATGTATGTCATAAAAACTTATAAAAATGTATAGTTTAAATCGGCCTCGATTTCGCTGGTGTCAAGATCTGGTCTTTATCTGCGGACGCTGTACTTTTCATAAAAATACAATGGCCGTTCGTAGTAGTCGTAAAACTGTAGGTCGCCCCCTTTGTGAACAACATCAAGGCGCACGCCACAAATCGGAAGAGAAACTCGGCCTAACTCTGACATATTGTGTAAGCGCCAATCTATTATTATTATTATTATTATTATTATTATTATTATTATATTATTATTATTATTATTATTATTATTTTTTTTTATTATTATTATTATTATTATTATTATCTACATTCCAGCACTCAGAAAATTGTATTAAAAAAAATCATCTCATTTATTTTTTATAGTATTTTTGAGTATCTTGGTATTTGCATATGAAATTAATTTTACAATTTATTTAAGAATTGAAATACATAGTTGACTTACCTTACTCCAACCACCTCCAACCGGACTCGAACCTGCGATTCCAGAACCAGAAGCAGTAGTCTTCACCCGACGCCAAAGCCGGAATTTGCCAAGAAAGCAATTATCTTCGTGTGAACAGCAATGACAAAATTATTACTTGTATTCAGTAAATTTACTTCCTAAAATTAATGAAGTCATTTATACCATGAACCTGAATTAAGGAACAACCTCTCAAATTGAGTAAATTTTGCGTAATATTAAGGAAAAAAAACAGTGACTCTAAAACAAAGAAAGTGGTTTCTCGTTTTAAGGAAATGCTTTTTCTGAGTGAGAAATGTATGGATTAATTGTATCGAGCTAATATAAAAATAAATAAAATAGGTTCAGAACCGTTGCTAACAAAATCAGTGATCGTTATGCGTCTTCTGAATGGCTTGATATATTAGCGGTCAAATTCAACTCTCAAAGGTACACACCAACATGTTGTCTCAAATGATCAGAAAAATGTTACGATCATCTAACACACAACTGCTCAGTTGAACAGAAGTACACAACAACGCGTTCAGAAGGTGCAATCGCAACAGTTACTGAGCTTCCGTCATCCATTGTCAAGTTTGCTTTGGGGACAAACCGGTTGCGGTGTTGTACCGTCTTCAGTGACACTGAACCAAACTTGCCAAGGGATTACGGAAATTCGTTCCAAAATAAATCATCTTATCACACAGTAAGAAAAAATCAGGCAACACCAACATATAAAAATAAAACCCAGTTTGCCTTAAAACACATCTTTTAATCAAAATTCACTGACGTATCAAACTGCCTTGTAATTTTATGAAATAAAAGAGAAAAAATAATCAAGTTTTTACATCATACCCCTGTTTACTATGAAGTACCAGGTTGACCGAGCTTTGCCCGGAGTGCATATATCTTTTTAAGTTTTCATGATTTGGATAGCTTTAAAAAGATATTTTGGAAATAAAAAAGAATTGGATTTCCGATATCATTAAGTATATTTCTTACTCAAAAATTTAGGTGGTCCGGAAACACGCTGGAATGAAATGTACATATCTGTGTATACATAAAAAAAATGCTGATAGAAATTAACAAAATAAAAATTTTTGTTACATAACTAGAAGCAATGCAACCCTGATATATACCATGTAAACCTAAGCTTAAAATTTTGTAGAACATTGAAAAAAAAGATTAAGTGCAATTTAAATCGATTGTGTACCGCTGCCACTGAATTTCAAAGAATGTAAATATGTTAAGAAATTTTAAAAGAGCACTTAAGAGACGAACATTATAAGTAAAATGGTAAATAGGGTACGAAAAATTCAGGTACTTAGGCAGGTTGGCGGGGAGGAACTTAACAAAGGGATTTTCTTAACTTAACCGAGAATATAAAAACAAGTCAAATGTTTACACTAACATAAAAACAACTATAACATTAAGCGGCTTATGTAATTAAGCGGATTTCACTGTATTAGCATAAAATAAAGAAATCCCTTTTTCATTAAGGCGAAAGACAGCTTTGGTGACAGCTCTATACTTTGAATAAAATTTAAGATAGGGTTTATTTGTTAGGTTGTTTAAGGTTTGATTTATTTATTTTTTCAATTCGTGAAAGCTAACTAAAGCCCTTAACGCATTTTCCTCGCATTTGCGATTTGTTGAGTATTGACGCTCCTTGCAATAAAAAAGCGATGTGTATGTTGTATAATTCCCATATGCTTCATAAGATGATAACACTACTTAGATATTTGATTTCATTATTTTTTCTCTGATGTAAACTACTGTGCGGCAAAAAAATCATACACACATATATAAACACGTCAACAGGAAGTTTTGCATTTTGTGTAAATACCCTGTCCTGGTATATGTACAACTAACCGCATTTTAAAATTAAGTCATAAATAACATTGTGGCGTTAAGCAATGTTTGCTGCGGCACCGCACGTGGCACGAAATGTGGCATTTGCATTATACGAGTGTATATGACACCTGTCGACTCGACAATTACATTGCCGCGACACAGTCAACCGGCTGTTGCATCTCTTTCCATCCATCCGCATAGTCGGCTGGTCACTTTGCCTATTGGTGCAACAAAGGACCAGATATTCAGCTAGTCGAACAAAAGCGATGCGGCTGGTCCAACGCGCGCCTCCGTTGGCAGCAAATGCCATACGGTACCTATATTTAAATTTTACGTTTCAAATGTGTGTCGCAGGAAATCTCACCGGGATTTGTGCTGACTGTTAATCACCAATCAACAGCGGATGATGCAATGGCAGCAAAATATATCATACATATGTGGTGGCAACTACATATATTCCTGTTTGAATGCGTTACACTGTTATAGAATATAGACACCACTATTTCAATTAAATAGACAACAATTTTTTGGCTTCGGGCAATACGTACACAAAACTATATTTAAGAGTATGTATTTATTTGCACGCAGGTATATGTATGAGTTCAATTTGTATTGAATTGCAGTGGCTGCCACAAAAGTACCAATTAATTTGTTGGTCATGTGTGCTATATTATTGTACAGCATGTACATACATATGTTCATATGTATGTACTACATAATGCGGAGTGCATTTTTTGTTGGTACATATATTCACGTTTTTAATATAAGTTCTGCTAAAAAAATCATCCATACGTACTATATGTACATTGTACATAGATATCTATCCAAATTTTAAAAGTTTTTTTATATGAGTCTGCGGCTGCGCTACAGGCCGTGCTTTTTTCGCCTGGAGGCTAATTTTAATAACAAAGCAAACAATGTTGAATGCGCGTTTTGTTGCTGACAAGGTAAAGCTTATAAATGCAAATACCAAACTTCTCGCAGGCAGACCACAGTTATTACGTACATACGACATGTAAATGCGTTCATTCACATATCATGTCCCAGTGGCATAATTAAATTCCTTGCCGCTTCACAACCAAAATCAGACAACATTGGAAGTGCCGAAAATTCTCTGCCACCAATTTATTTATGACCTCAATAATGCTAAATTAAATTGTGTGAACAAGCGAGAGAGTAATTTCGAATCTACGTGATAAAATAATAAAGCTTTAGAGCTATTGAACAAAATGCGAATATTTTTGTTAGCCTTAAATACAATGCCGATTTATTTATAAATTTGCGATATATGTATTTTTTTATATTTAATTTAGATATTCAGTAGTCTTTCTGTAAAAATGCAAACTTATTTAACTCTCTGAATTTAACTTAGCTTAAACTAAATTTAACTAAGGCGTTAAATATTTTAAGAAAGTTTCAACACCGGCAGAGACTTGCGACAATATAATATGAAAATTTGTTTTGAATACTTAAATAATAATACAATGGCTCAAACCGCCGCAGCTAAGACTACTAGCGATGCTCGAATTGATATACATACATACATGCATATGTATGTATGTTAGAGAGACCGTTATTTCTCAAGCATGTTTTTTTTTGCTGCCGTCCCATTATTTTTAAGTTTTTTCACAAAACCAGAAAAGATCCAATCCAAAAAACTCTCCTTTCTCTTAATTTTCTATTTAAGCCAGAGACCATATCGATTATAAGAAATAAAATTAAATAATGCTGTATAATTATTACTGAACAATAAAGTTGTTTTCGTCTCCTGAGACGAAAATCCTCAAGTAGCACACTGGTGTATAACTTCGTATAAATTTACGAATTTTTGTATAAATCTGATTAAAAAAAAAATTCCCAAATTTACACCAAGTTATATACCAGTGTGCTACTTGAGATCGTTAGAGTAAAATCTTTTCCATCTTCTCCTAATAATTATATGGGACTTTTATTTTTTTCGTCTCACGGGACGATTATTTTTAGATGGAAATGATTCACGTCTTCTCATAATAATTATATGGAAATTTTATTTGTTCTCATCTCCCGGAACGCGTTTTTCAAGAGGGAAATTATTTACGTATTTTCTTAATAATTATGTGGGACTTTTGTTGAAATGAGATTTCCTAATTGAGTTCGGAGATTTAACGCGTTAGGCACGGTGCACATTAGAGCGATACGATAGGCGATGCAATAAATGATAAGATATGAAAGCGACATCGACATGCTGAATACGTGGGAATTGGTTGGAAGCGATGAAAACTGTGGACACTTGCACGACAGCGACACTGCGGCGACATATCTAGTATCGCTTGCATATCGGCCGAGAGACACGGTTTGCTATCACACCGTATAGTGTATCACGAGTTGTATTGCTCTAATGTGCACCGTGCCTTAGATATTTAATGCCATAGTTGTTCACGTCATCAAATCTGTATCGTTCTTTCTGTTTTCAAAAATCAGGTATCAATTTTAAGGGCTCTGCCTTTACGTGGTTTCAGTTTTTTTAAATGTGTTGGCAGTTGTGGTAAAATCAAATTAAAATATTGGAGCTCCGAGATATTTGCGCCTAATTTCGTTAAATCTGCTGTACATGTACCAGAACTATTAATAGAAAACGTGGGACGTAAATCAATTTCGTCTTGAAATAAACGTCCCACGAGACGCAAAAAGATATTTCTCGTAAATAATAAAACCACACAAAAAAAAATTCTTAAAACAAGACGATGTTTTTTTTATCTCAAATATAAGGAGAATAATTATTTTGAGTCTTTGATTTAAACCGTGACGAAATCATGTCATACGCTACTTAAATAAGTAACAGAAGATTTTTGAACTTTTTTCAATTTTTTCTGATACAAATAAGGATACTGCAATGAGCAATAAATACTTTAATAAAGCAATAAATGCCCTACAAAAAAGGTTTCTAAGGATTTTTTGATAAAGTTAACTTCTCAAAAGTTCTTCAATATAAAATTGTACATTGTATAGCAGACTTGGTAGGCAAGCGACTGCCCGCGGCACACATGGCAAATTGGGAATATGAGAGTTGTGGGATTTTTGCTGAGCGCTAATGTGCTCATGTTACTTCTTCGAGGAAGCTACCGTTTAACCGAGCGGGAGCGAGAGAGTTTATCAAGTTAGAGTAGAGGAGGTGGTGATTAACTTTGTTATAAGTATTTATGTATCGAGCTCAATGAGCTCGAATGATTTATAGATGCATATCTAGTCAACCATGCACTTCGGATGCGTGATATGAGAGAGAAAGGGAGAAAGATATGCGGGCAAGCCGATGAAGCGGTAGCGCAAGATGTGATCCTTTTACCATTTATAAATTGGGTGACTCCATTACAGGAGGCAAGTTCTAGCTGCCGTAAGCGTAGTGTGGGCAATACCTAAAGCACCGTGGGTTGGCATTGACCATGGTTGACAACTTTTCTCCTCACTATGTGCAGGGAGGAGAGATTTTAGAATTGCATAAGAAAAATGCATACAACTTAAGCGAGCGAATCGCTTTTAAACGCAAGTACGTGTGTGTGTTCGCTGCACTTGGTTTATGCGGGTAATGCATAAGTAGCTTAACCAAATACTTAACAACTAGAAAACATGAACAACTATAACATACACCATGAACACCACTTTGTCTTGAATAACTTTCGGAAGAGTAAACTTATCGAGAAATCATTGAAGAACTTGTTGTATACCATTCAGTTCTGCATAAAACTATACATTAGTCATTGCTGTGCCCTTATTTGCTTCAGAGAAAAAAGTCAAATGCAAAAAGTCCACAAATCGCACTTTTTTACATGGGAAATGCAACACGATTTTGGAACGGCTTAATTTGGTAATTAAAAGTTTTTTGAATTGGGAATTTTTTTATAGAGAAAAAACTAAAAATTCATGGGGCGACAGCAAAAAAGTAGACTTAGGTCTGCTATTTACCCCTTAATTTAAAATATGTTCATACTTACATTGCAACTCAGATAGTGCGCCATGCGCTACACTAAAATTAAGACTAGATCTTGTATAATAGTTAGGAAAGGCAATTTTCCACCGTGACATTGTCTATATATTTCGAAAATAGTTGTAGCCCTTAAGTTACATTCTGGGGTAATTTTTTACCCCACGCGCACAAAAACACGAATATGCATTTTTTTCTGAAAACGTCTTGTTTGAAGTATTCCCATTGCATTATTAACTTGGCCTGCACAGGTACGGGAGAGTAATAATTTTTTCCAGGATAAAGCCTGGGACACACATGTGATATAGAAATTACAATATCAATATTGGAGTTTGCCGTTGCTACGTAGCAACTACTATGATTTGTAGTATGAAAGTGACACACGTGTGGTATAGATCGTAATATTGATCTACCATCGTAGATGTGTGCCTCTAGCATAAGAGTTACACAAAATTTCTTTGTCACTATATTAAATGGTGTTTTAACTGATATCTGCGTTAGCTATAACTTCACTTAGGATAATAACGAACTGTTTTGAAGGTGTTTAAACCACTAAAAGATATAAAAAGGTCATGCTTTATAAAGTTTATTTAAAGAGAGTTTACCCAGTAAAGCATTGATTTTTCTTTAATCAAAATTTTAATTAGAAAATTACATAAAACATAACAATTAGAAACTTTAATTCTGATATTTTTATATAACCGTTAATATTTTTATATATACAACTTGTATGATAAAAGCTCCTTACCCATATCGTAATTTAAATCAAATATTTACCAATTAATTATATTATTTAATGGTACAAGTTCCCCTGCTGTAGCGAAAAATGAAGCCAAATCCTTTTCAAGGACTTCGCCATCCTTTGCTACCAAAATGCGTTTACCATAATTCATACTGCATAACGAAGCCAGCACACAGTGGTTAACAATTGGAATTTAATGTTCATAATTCACCGGACAACAACAACAAATTTTTACTAAAAACCAAAAAAAAAATAATTATTTGGTTTAACATTTTATATAACATAGTTGTGGTTCGGAGGCGGCGTAACATTATTTGTTTGTGTAACAACATCAACACGTCAACCAGTGTAGTGATCTTGTATGCTATACGTAATAATTAGAATTAGATGTTTACACTTCTCTGTCGTTTAGTTTATCTGTTTGTATAATACTATACGGAAAATCCCAAGTTTTTAATGACACAGGAAAACGCCTATATACATAAACTTAATGTAGGGCTGTAGATTATGAATCTGTATACCTTTTTTCACATCAGGTCATTATCGCAAGATACTTTCATAATTCAAATTTTACCAAGGAAAAAATAAAAAAAGATATATAGTTATATCGTTTGTAATTGTTTTTCATTTGTATTCTTTTGCCAAAAAATCAAGCTACTAACGATACAAACCGATGTTATTTATCCATCGTTTCCAATGGAGCAAACCTTTTTTTATGAAATAGAAGCGGGAAAAAAGTTACTCATACGCCATATAGTACATGGATGTAGTCGTACATACTCGTACATAGCGTATGAGTAACATTTTCTATTTTTAATGGTTAAAGTTTGTACTATATTAAATGACCTGATCTAGAAAAGCGGTATACAGATCCAAAATTTGCGTCCAATGTAATTAGTGATTTGCAGCATATTTTTGATGTTAGACACTGGGTAAAATATATAACCATATAACCCAATAACTATGAAGGTTTGAATATTTACAATAAAAAGAGAAACGATCCCTAGTTTTGTACGCAAACAGCAGCATTTGTTCGCCGTTGCTGTTTTTGTATGTGCATACATGAACAACGATGTAGATAAGTATGTATGTGTAAGTATGTTAATTGCGAAAATTATGTGAAACATTCTTCCGTTGAATTTTTTTTTTTTTGTATGAGCAAACTTGCTCAGTAATTACTTTAATTTTCGCCAATCAACATCACACTTCAACCAGCATTACAATTAAGCAGCCGCTGAATTCATTTGTCTCAACTTCATACTTCCACTTCTTTTAACTGAGCTTATCTCATTATCATTCACGGTCCCTGCAGACAAATAAACAAAGAGAACTGCTTCTTGCTTTTCCCTGAAATAATATCATAAGTATAAGTATTAAGCACCTTCCCGCCGGTGTCTGGCAAAATTTCTAAACGCTTAAGATTTCCGCAATGTCTAATCCGATTATCTACGAAAATATTTCGCACTTTGTTTTCGCCAAAGTGTGATAAAAATGTCCGACTATTAATTTTAGCCAACATTGCAACGTACAGTCAAGCAAATATACATACATACTTACATCCCAGCCAGCAAAAAATCCGAAACCCGATCCGGAAAAGGACAAAAAAAGTGGATGAAATGCGGATCTTTTTCCGTTTCTTGATTCCATTTTTGGATACTTTGGCGATCCGTTTTCCCACTAAAGTGTGCGGCAGAAACATATTTACAGAAAAGTACCGAAAACGGTGATGAAAACGAAAACGTATCCTCGGCGGTTTGTTTTTTTAAATTTGTCTGATTGAATTTTTCGTTCAACACGCTTTGCTTCAGCACTTCACAGGTACTTTTTCATGGTTCAAAAGAAATAAAATAAATTTAGGAAGCGCCTGACGGAATTCGAACCCGGCACCTTCTGGAAGCTAACAAATAGCGGCAGAGGAGTCTGCACGCTCAGCCACTGCCGACTACGCATGCATGCTATCAAATGTTTAGCTTCAGCAAATAAAATACAATTATTGCTTTCAAATTACATCATATTTTTCGAACGTTTTCCGGATAAGAAAATTGCTGATAACTGTAGGAGTTTTTTCAATGCGTTTTCGGATATGGAAAATTTAACCAAACTAAACTGTCGGCAAAATCTAAGTTTCTTTGCTGGCTGGGATATTAGCAAAAAACACCCTCACACTCATGCGTGCGCTTGTAAAAGTAGAGGCAACACGCGCTTACACACAAGTAAACTACAAATATTCCTTGCGCTGTTACTCATTCATACGACCGGTTGGCCAGGCAACGCGCAAGGAATGCATACACTGAAAAAAGAGTCGGCTAGATGTATTTCCCTCAACTCAATTGCCAACTCATGTGTTGAGAGGAACTTATTTAGTTGACGTATGTAAATTTTTTCTCAGTGTAGAATATACTAATCGCATTGATGCGTTCTTATTGCCGCTTTTCAACAGTTTTTGTCACTCTTACTCCTGCTCATTATTCCTCATACCTTTTTTTGTGAGTTAAGCGGTAAGAATAATAGGGATTGGAAAAAGTGTGTTGCTACGCGGCAATCAGCAAAGCAGTTGTGGCAATCGCATGAATTACAACTTGACGTACTCCTTTCGCCCCTCTGTCTTTGTAGAAATGTTGTTTTATTTGTGTAAAAATGAATAACTTTCGCAATTTCTTCGCTTCAAGAATAAAACATTCACACAAAATAAATACAATGAATGCGAACACTTAATCCTACACTTTTTTTATTATCTACTGGATTGCTAAGTAGTCAGCATTAGCTGTGTTAAAACAATGAAATCTTGGATGGTTTAAACAAAGTGGTATGTGGCTTACTATGTATATGTAAATACAACCGGTAGTTTTTAATATCTTTTAATCTTACCTTTCACATAGCTGAATGATGTTCGCGGTAGGAAAAATTATTTCGTTTTTTAAAGGGTTTTAAAACGAATTTATTGAAAAATGGGTTCAAACATGAAATTAGATCTCGAGCTACCACGTGTTATTCTTTTTCTTATGAAACTCGATCTCCAAACCACTTAAAGAAATACAAATATTCGATGGTAACCTTATTTCCCCCGATTTGTTTTACCTTTATAAAGGGAACAAATAAATTGCACCCAGAAAAGGGTTTAGTTTGAATGGAATTTGTAGAAATATATATCAAAATAATTTAAAAATAATATCTAATTTATATGGGGCTAAATCTAACAATAATCACGCCCACTTTTCATATAAGGGTCACTCCACTGAAAAAAGGAAAACAACATAACGTCGCTGCGCCAACAAAAAAAACTGTTATGTGATTTTTGTCAATTTTTTTATTGCATATTTTATTAACACTATCTATTGCCCACATTTCTGCATTTGGTCGTTTTCTTATATCTGTTTTGGTTGAGAACTGATCAAAAACAGTTATGTGCTCACTGTACTAGAAATACTCTGAAAAAATGGGTATACGCTTACTTGCTTATAACGTATTTTGGTCGCAGATGATTGTGCTTTGATTTCGATGTAAAATATAATTATAAACCAATTAAATACATATATTCATATGTATGGACATACAGTGAAATTCGCTTAAGTACCTAACCCGCTTAAGTTCCCAACATTTTTGGGCACCGTGAATTTTTTAATGTATTCTAAAGAAAATCCCTCTTTTAAGTACCTCCCCGCTTATGTACCCAACCCGCCTAAGTACCTATAGTTTTTGAACCCCAAATATCATTTTACATATAATTTTCCCCTTTTAAGTGCTTTTTTTTAATTTCTTCAAACAATTACATATTTTGAAATTCAGTGGCAGCGCTACACAGCTTCGGCAAAAAAATTCTAAAAAATCAACGGCCACTTGAAACTTGCGCATTATTACACTAAAATTAAATGGGCTATAAAACTGTATACTCATAAAAAAATTTAACAATTCTGAAAAATAAGTTTCAAATTTTGATGAATTTTTTTCAGTGTTCTGCAAAATTTTAACTTATATTTTAAGTGTTTATGGTATTTGTTAGGGAATGCATTTTTTAATTGAAAAATTCTTACAATTAAAAAAATTAACATACATAAGTGGCAAACAATATCATTTTGAATTTGGTCATTGGGAATTTGGTGTATGTAAATATAAATATGTATAATCA
The DNA here is from genome assembly GCF_013731165.1 of Rhagoletis pomonella. Lineage (NCBI taxonomy): Eukaryota > Metazoa > Arthropoda > Insecta > Diptera > Tephritidae > Rhagoletis > Rhagoletis pomonella. The sequence goes on along the minus strand of NW_023459762.1, from coordinate 7,799 downwards.
AAGACTTTAATTTAATTCTTGTGAAAATGACATAATATTACTTTATCTGTTTTGTTTTTTAATAAAGTTTTCCTTTATGTGTTTACGTGTTTAAATAATGCTACGATCTTTGTTTTAAATTACGTATACTTCTTTAAATGTTAATGTTTTATTCAAGGACTTATTTATGTAAGTACTTAACTACATCACACTTACATGTTCGCTCAAGTACCCGCATCGAGGTACTTAAGCGGGTTCTTTTAAGTACCCAAAAAGCTGACATTTTTCGTCAGGTACTTAAGCGGGTTTTACTGTACCACTTACACTACATAGATTCCACTATTTTTAATTTGATCGCTTGCAATTGGAGTTCAACAATTAACAAAGGTAAAATGTATGGAGGTCGACAGCGTCCACTCTACATTAGAAAATGTATTGAATAAACCGATATATTCACTAATGGACTATATAAGTCGTATGCGACAGGTGACGCCATCACATCCTTATCTATATACAAATACGCTACAAGAAAATTTTGCAATCCCTTTTTTAACGGCACCGTACGTTCGATTTCAATGAAACATACACCGATTTAAAGGATATAGCTTCCTCTAATCCAGAAATGTTAATCCCGATACATAGGGGGCGTGGTATCTGACATATAGACTAAACTATGAAAATCACTTTATCTCTAAAACCAATTAAGCTGGGGAACTGAAACTTAGCTCAGATGTATAGATTTTAAATACGCTACTTACGGTGAAAAATGGTAGGTACTGGGAAATTGGAGGTGGCACTTCCCATTCAAACTGAAATTCTCATATCGCTTATCTCTGGAACCACTTATGCTAACGTCCTGAAATTGGACACAGCAACATATGTGTTCAATACCGTACTTACGGCGAAAAGTGGTCGATTTTGGAAAGGGGGCGCGGCACCGCCCATACAAACTGAAATTCTCATCGCTTATTTCTGGACCCGCTTATGCTAACGTCCCGAAATTTGGCACAGCAACATATGTTGTCAATACCGTACTTATGGCGAAAAGTGGTAGATAATGGGAAAAGAGGCGTGGCACCGCCCATACAAACTGATATTGTCATCACTTTTCTCTGGAACCGCTTATGCTAACGTCGCGAAAATTGACACAGTAACATATTTTGTCAATATCGTACTTATGGCGAAGAGTGGTAGATTTTAGAAAAGAGGGCATGGCACCGCCCATACAAACTGAAATTCTCATATCACTTATCTCTGGAACCGCTTATGCTAACATCCCGAAATTTTACACATCAACATATGTTGTCAATACCGTAGTTATGGTGAAGAGTGGTAGATTTTGGAAAAGGGAGCGTGGCACCGCCCATACAAACTGTTGTCTTCATATCGTTATCTCTGGAACCACTTATTATAAGGTAATGGAGTTTTATACACCTACATTTATACACATATAAAATCGCAAGAATCATTCAATTGGGAACCATTTTCTCTCAGATTTTAAAATCGCATTGAAAGGTTGTTGTTTGGTGCAAAAGTTTTTAGAAGGATCAGTTTGTTTGTCTTCCGATAGGTGGCGCAGGGATTGAGAGCTATCCTAATAAAACATATTTAAAATCAGATTCGTTTCACTTTTAGAACACATATTAGTATCATAAAATTTGGTGGAAATTTTGTAGCCCAGGTGATGAAAAAATATTGGGCTTTCGCCCAGTCTTGACAAAAACCCGTATGAAACCCCTGCTGAGAAGGAAATATTATCTTTTGTTGTAAACATTCAAGATAGGCTCTCAACCGTTAACGATTCTCATGAAAAAAGAAAGAGTTTATGCAGACGTGGGCTATTTAGTTTTTAACCTCCAGGAGGCTCTCAGAAAAATATAATCGAAAAACTTATTTACAGTCTGAATTGGTATATGTCTAACATATTAGTCAGTGGTGAACATCTCATCTATACATGCTAATACATATGCATATTTTTTACAAATGAAAATCGAGGTTCCTTTTTCGGTCTAATTTCAAAAGCTACTGAAAAACTTTGGAGGTGACTTGGTAGAACTAGCATTAATCAACCCGGTATTAACGATCATAATTTGATTTTAAGTTTTCCTGTAAATTCGCTATAAATTATGCTGGTGGACTTCAAAATAGTAATTCACATAAAGGACAGGTAAAATTCAAAAGTGTACGTAAAAAGATGTCGAATTTCGACAACTGGGCGATACTAGTATTGTTAATTATTTAGAGCGTGCATATGAAATTATTTCTTGTATATACGAGCTTCAATTGGATATCATCGAATCGAAACTTTGAAAAAGTGCATTGAGTCAAGTAATTAAGCTGACCGAAAAAATAGTTCGCATCTCTGGCAATTTCATGATTTGTAAAAAGTATGTGTCCACTCATCACTTTGCATAAATTTTTATTACAAAAATGCAATTAAAACGTTTCTGACCATTTTTCATTGCATAACAGGAGCAACGGGCAGTTAAACAATCGAGTCCTCAACTTCTCTACATTGCATCTAGGCCTAACGGCAGAATTAAGTATGTACAAATTTCATACGATTCCATACCGCCAAGAGCAAATTTAAATCGTAATTGGTCAAAAAAATTGATGTTTTTCCTAAATCAATAGCATATTTTAATAATTTTTTTTTTTTAATACGACACTTGCAAAATATTACCTATTGGCACCAGGAATCGGTTTTTTTTTTATTGTACGTTACTATTTCGTTTCGTTTATTCTGAGTTCACTTTGGCGATAGTACACTACAGTAATTTACTAGTTACAGAGGAAACAACAAACGAAATGAATCGTGCAGAGAAAAATATATGTATGTATGTACATATATGCAATAACTAAATACAAAACGAATGGCTGCAATGAATAAAAAAATAAAAAAGTTTTTTAATTGAATTGGATATGAAAGTTTACAGAAAAAAATATTTTGCACGTAATTGAAACGTTTGCATACATATAAAACGTACCCTATGGTACAATTGTCACAAACGAAAAGCAAACATTTCTCGTTGACAGTGAATCTTACAATTTGTTTCTGACTATGTACAAAACTGCACAAAAGCACAAATGATATGATGGTCGATGAGCAAATAGGAATTGTTTTGTACAGATTATTTTCGTACCCTGATTATCAGTTATTTCAGTTGTTACCTCTTTTTAAATAACTACATTTCATTAACCTGTGGCAAAATAATAAAAAAATCAAAAGAATTTGTAATTTTTGTTCAACAATTTTTAATGAGCTTGAGGCCGTAATTGTATACTAAAAAGTAGAAAATAAATAAAACAAAATAGAAACTTTTTAATGTATCACGCTTTTATAAATGGACTAAAAATTAGAAAATAACATTTCTCAGTCCCATAGAATTGGCTTTGATAATTTAGTAAAAGTCATTGTAAACCATTTATGAGATTGAAAATGGAAATGAAAAGCATGGGGCGCGTGTAGTATACCTGAATTGATATGAAGGGTAATATATGTATGTATGTATGTGGATATATGAGTGAAACCCCAAACTAGTCAGGAAAAATACTAGTTAATAACTAGAGTTTCCTGACTGAAACCGAACTAGTTCGAAAATTACCAGACTTGTACTAAGTACAAAACGATTTATTCATGCGCTGTTTTATTTGACTTTGACAGTTTAATACAATAGAGTAAGAAAAATATCATAACTTTTATTTAGGTATATTGTAAACCGTTAAAGCGAGTACATACTCGCAATTATACCATACCTGTTAAATAATGATTAATATACATAATGACTATTAATTAAAGCATGTTTTTTTGAATAACCGTTTAATGATTAAATACCAATATTAGCACCTTTTTAATGATTAATAATTAATTACTTAAACAAAATTTTTTAGTTAATTCGTTAATTTTAGTTACATCATTATTTTGTTATTTTTCATCATTTTCAATTATTTTTGACTTTTTAATTACACATTTAATATAATTATTTGATTAATTTCAATTATCAATCAACAAGCAAAGTATAGAAAAAATTAAGAATATTTAATAACTGCGCGAATTATTTATTTATTTTATTCTTATCCAAATCTCAAACTATAACATTAATTATTACTTTTAAACATTTTAAAAAGAAAGGACTGAAATGTGAAAAGTTAACCAATTTAATTTATTTTTAGGAAAACTTTTATTTTTATTTTAGTTCACTTAAAAATGAACTAAAGTATTCGTTTTATTTTTAACTAAAATGTTTTCTTTTCCATATTTAATACTATTAAAAAAGTTCAAAATATAGTCTTTATTGTACCTGAAAGCTTTTACTTTTAATATCATTTAATGGAAAATGCATTTAAATTTATGTTCGAATGTTTGAAATATTTATGTATTTATTTTTTCTTTTAATTAATACTCAAAAAATTTAACACAAATTATTGGCAAATCTAAGGCTGCTAAATAAAAATGCGTAATTTATTAAAATGTACTTAATCAACAGATTTTTTATTATATATTCATGAATTCATTTTATTTTTTGACTTCCAAAGTAGTGGTTTTGGTTTTGGTGATTGGACTAGTATTTTTCTGTCTATTTTGAACTTGTATGATACTGGTATATTTCTGACCGAAATCTGACAATTTCCATCACGTAGGACATCCCCCTGTTAAAAAATTCCAGTTCGTTGCATGGAAAAAAGATAGTTGGCTGACTAGTTGGGCATGCGGTTCATACTAGTTGTGAGGTAGTTTACAACTAGTACATTTGACTACAGGGTAACGACCGTTTAAAGTCGATCTCAAATTTGTACTTTCTCTGTAGACATTTTAGGTATATGTTATGTAGTTTGACTATTGTCAATTAAATCTGATGCTCTGTACTGCATGCCCTCCACGTTTTTCATTTTCAATCTCATAAATTGTTTCTAATAACTTTTGCTAAAATACATATTATAGTCATATAAATTTTATGGCTTGATTCTCGAGCTAATTATTTGCACAGTTACAGCCTTATTCTGTATCACGAACAATGTTACTGTTGTGCGACTAATACCATGTTCTGTCCGACATCGAAAACATGTTTCCGTTGCTAAAACTGGTTTTCGACCTAAAATATGTGTTTTTGTCCATGTAAAATCTGTCAAACGAAAACCAGTTTTCGCTGAAAACTACTTGAAAACTCACGTTCACTCATTCCAATCGGTGTCTTCACTAGTTTTTTTCGATTATTTATCGAAGTGGAAGTCATATTTTATCATCTTAATACGCTATTTCGTATTTATTGTTAATTTGCTGGCCAAAGTAAAATAACAATGAAAGTAAGAGGTTGCTAATAAAAAGAAAATGTGGGAAAAGTATTTTGGTTCTGTTTTGGTGTAGCAAAACTGCAATCAGAGGATGTAAGAAATGTCAACGAAAACACTAACAGCCGGTGTGAACAGCCTACAGCCGACAATTCCAAAACTCGTTTTCAAAGTGTTTTCGTTGTCGGTCAGAAAATGGTATAAAGTGTCAAATTGACACTTTTTGGAGATCGATGCCCCTTGACACCGACTTTTAAAAAATAGGCTTATTTTGATACTTTTCTTTGATTTAAAATTCTATATACACATTTTGACAATCCCTTGATAAATTCGATTTTTCTTACATGTTTAAAAATGCTTTTAGTATTTACTTTTCAATAATAATACCCAGTGGGAAAATGTAAGGTATAGTAACCGAAAAAATCATCAGTAAAACAACCCTTTTCACATTCGAAAATGCATTTTTTCCCCAGGGCGATGTCCTAAGAAAAGTGGGGCATTCAATTTTGCAATACCTAGTATGGAGAAATGAATGTGTTTTAATATGAAATTTTTTAGAAACTTTTGAATACATTAGAATGCTGATTGCATAGTTAGCAGTAATATAATCGAGAACTCATAAGAGATCCTGCAAGACGGGACTACCAGAAACTCGGAAGGCCAGAAATGTATTAACACATTATATTATTTATCACGCATGTAATGCATTACTACTTTTCCGACTGGGTAATAATAGATTGGCGCTTACACATATGTTAGTGTTTGGCCGAGCTTCTCTTGCGTTTAGTGGCGTGCGCCTTGGTGTTGTCACACAAAGCGGAGGGACCTACAGTTTTACGCCGACTCCGAACGGCGATTGTATTTTTATGAGAAGCTGTTTTTCATGGCAGAAATACATTCGGAGGTTTTCCATTGCCTGCCGAGGGATGACCGCTGTTAAGAAAAACCCTTTTTTCTAAATTTTTGTTTTCGATGTTGCTTTGACTAGGGCTTGAAACCAGGTGCAGCGGAGTGAAAGCGCGCACTGCTTACCACTACACCACAGGCACTTAAAAAATACATCTCTGGCCAGATTTTGACTGATTTCAACCTTTTTGTTATGTCAAATATTTTCCGTATAGATGTCTAGAAGTAGCATGAATTAATGCACCGTTGTAGCTTAGCATTTCCCCCAATTTCGCAGATTTTCCGTTGAAAAAAAAGCTAAAACTAGCGTTAGAGTCGATTTTATTTAGACTAGGTTAATGCCCTACTAGGATTCGAAAGGTCAAATAATGAAAGTCTTTACATACATACATAGTATAAACGATTTGAATGACTTGAAGACACTTTATTTCGGCTGTGATACTTTTTTTGCGGCTTTCGAAAAATTTTCAGCGGTAACACTGATCACGAACGATAGGCAACACGAACGATTCGTATGCAGACGACAACATCTCTGATTGTGATTTTATTAGTCTATCGGCCGTCTTCGTCTTGCTTTTCAAATATTACGTTGCAATGGACTGAGTTGCGTTTAAACCTAACTAACTAATTAACTAACTAACTAATTTTTGAATCATTCCTTTGCAGACGAATAGTTTGTGTTGCCTATCGTTCGTGATACAGAATAAGGCTATTAATCTTATTCGACTTTTTTTCTGAGTAAGTTTTATAGTAATGATATGTAGGAAGCCATCCGTGTGCATTTTTAACTAATTTGCACCGTTAAAATCTTCGACAGTTTGAATTAATTCCGCTCATTTCCCACTGTGGGGCGTATTCTGGTTTTCGTACGAATCGAAAATCATGACATTTTCCCACCATTTTCTATGCAAAAGTTGTTGCTCATAGGGCATGTACCCCCGTGTTCGATCAAACTTAATACGAAAACAAGTAAGTGTAAGTTCGGGTGGAGCCGAACATTAAATACCCGGCGCAAGTATTAAATATATGTTTTTTCACCTTTCCGAAAGCTACCGCTATCAATTTTGAGTAAATTAGCGTCCTTAAATTTCGAAATATTGCAGGTTCAAGCATTTCTGAAATTTACCGTTATATGAAAAGCGGCCGTAATTTTAGTCCGATTTCAATAATTTTCAACGTTTTGCTTTTATGTGGCCAGCATAAAAATACCGAGTTTGGTACAAATTGGTAGAACGGTTACCGATATACATATATGTGATCATAAGTGGGCGGTGCCACGCCCTTTTTCCAAAATTTTACCATAAACATATTTCTTGGTAAATAATTGTTGCAATTTCAATTTCAATTCAATTCAATTCAATTCAATTTCAATTTTGAATAAAGTAGCTTTAATATTTACTGATTTATCGAAGATTTTGTATTTCTCTAAATTACCGTTATATGGGATGTGGCCGTCGTTATTGTCCGATTTTTTAAATTTTCGATCATTTAGTATGTTGTACCAAGACCAACAACTGTGCCAAGTTTGGAAGAAATTGGTGCAGCGGTTACCAAGATATACACATGTAACCATAAGTGGGCGTGGCTACGCCCATTTTCCAAAAATTTATAATATTCTTATTTTT